>NW_023665460.1:325000-427500 GCF_014743375.2 Drosophila subpulchrella | reverse complement strand
ACATAGTCGTCCGATTTTGATAAAATTTAATTCGAAATTCAGAACTAATTAAAAAATGTTATTTCCAAGCGTTGGAGGTTATATGTTGAAAAACACCGAAGCTATAATTTTTTTCATATTATTTTTCCACAAATTTTCCGATCGTTCCTATGGCAGCTATATGATATAGTCGTCCGATTTCGATAAAATTTAATTTAAAACTCAAAATTATTTAAAAATTGTTATTTCCAAGCTTAGGAGTTTATATGCTAAAAAACACCAAAGATATAATTTTTTTTCATTTTTTTGTCCGATTATTCCTATGGGAGCTATAAGATATAGTTGTCCGATCCGGCTGGTTCCGACTTATATACTACCTGCAAAAGATATAAGACTTTTGGGAAAGTTTCAGCCCGATAGCTTTAAAACTGAGAGACTAGTTTGCGTAGAAACGGACGGACAGACGGACAGACGGACATGGCTAGATCGACTCGTCTAGTCATGCTGATCAAGAATATATATACTTTATGGGGTCGGAAACGTCTCCTTCACTGCGTTGCAAACTTCTGACTGAAATCAATATACCCTCTGCAAGGGTATAATAAATGGAATGTTCAACGTATGTTTTAATTTATGTAAATTTGTAGTTTAATTTGTAGTTTCTATCGTGTTTCTATCGCGCAAAAATTACTAAAAAGTGATTTCTGGACGACAGCCGATAGAAATATCGCCTTTTTGCTTGCAGTGGTAAGGCGTAAGCTACTACGCGTACCATCTTTGTTCAAGACGAGAGGCGTTGAGTCAAAGCTTCGATTGGTGACATTGACCAGCTTCCTGTGCGGATAATGCGTTGGTCTTAACTTCATCTTTGCCATGGTTTTCTAAAAGGGAAGAACAGAACTTTTACAGGTCAACGCTAGCATTTCTGGATCTTGCAGCTATGAAGGTCACATCACATTTGGAACGCATACAAATCGAGAAAAGGTTTTGAAGAATGCTGGGTCCAATGTGCAGAGCTTCGTTTAAGGACTGTCCATTCCTTGAATGAACCGTCAAATCCGACCAGTAATTTTTGGGTAATTACAGGATGATGTGGCCCAATCGCCCAATAATCTCACATAAATTGCACGTACTGTGAATGCAGATTGTCTTTCTTTAGGTGGCGTTCTACACCCCTTAATCTTGTTAGTGCTCCCTGTAATGTATCTGAAAACTTTTCCTTGGAGTTTTTGAACGGAAGATCGACGATGTAACGCCAGTTAGAGTCCCGAGCAGTGCTGCCAACATTTGCTGAGAAAAAAAAGCTGTGTTCGGCGGGGCAAGGGTGAAAATTGCTGTTTTTTTGCCCAATAAAGCTGAAAAAAAGCGCAAATGTTTGTGCCTAACCGAAGTAGACACCTGCAGGACGATCGCGTCGCGGCAATGGTAACGATGGTTACTACAATGCCGGACCACAGGCGATGCTGAACTGCGCTGAGGGTGAGCTAACGTGGTTAGCTGCTAGTTGAGAT
Source organism: Drosophila subpulchrella (assembly GCF_014743375.2). Lineage (NCBI taxonomy): Eukaryota > Metazoa > Arthropoda > Insecta > Diptera > Drosophilidae > Drosophila > Drosophila subpulchrella. Next base: position 426,010 of record NW_023665460.1, on the reverse strand, counting down.
AGTGTATTACGAGCCCTATTCCTAGAGGTAGGAAGTAGAACCGCGGAGTTATGAGGTGTGTTGATAACTGATTTATTCTTCATTTGATACCTGCTTATATTCTACTTAGAACACGGAAGCTTAGTGTAATGGTTAGTGAAAGAAGCTATATTCTAAAGTAGGTCAGGGAATTATGATTACGGTAGCAGTTGCGTGGTTGGCTCGGCTGACACCGCAAATGTGCTGACTGCATTGGCGGGTCAGCGTATCGTTGTGACGGTGAGATGGTGAGATGGTGAGTTAGTAAGACATATGATATAATATGCTGACCAGCAATTCTCATCTGCAGTGAGTGCTACTGAGCGCCTGGTACTGTTCCCAATTTGGCTACTGCTTGATTGTGGTCATGTTGAGTACCTTTGGGTACGAACATTCTCCCCCCCATTGAGGGGTACCCTCAATTAAAGGCGTGATGTCGGTCCGCCCTTGGCCGAATTGTATAGAAAGCACCTAACAAATCATTGACCACGGGGGATCTTCAATTGCGGCGGTTCCTGTTTGTGATTCAGGTCCTTCACATCTTCTTGATGCTGCTGAACACTCCCCTTTGCGATAAAATTTACATTACCGTGGGGACTGAAATTGTGCCCTCGTAGAATTTGATCATTTGGCACGTCTATGGTATGTGGACGTTCTGCAACAAAACTAAGATCTTTCTTGGTTAAGTTTAGAAATGTTGAACCAAAGTCAGCCTTCTTGTAGGTTTTGAATTGATAAGACGTCGGTTCTATATTCATCGGATTTTTATCTTTCGTTGGCTCATAAGCAGCGTTCGGTCCTGCAAAATCATCTCTGTTTTCTATTAGATTGGGGTTGATTTCCGTATCAGATGAGGTTCCTTTATTGAGATAACCTGTGATTACATAACCAAGCCTTGTGCCTTTTGCTAAAGGTTTATTAGGTCCTAGTTCAAGACATTCACCGGTAATTACACGAGAAAATACTTCAGCCCCTAAAGTTAGGTCAATGGGTCCTGGTTGCCGAAAGTCAGGATCTGCTAACGGCAGTCCCTCGGGAATATTAAGATCGGTTGTAATCGGTACTGACGGTTGGTCTGTAATGACTGTGGGCATAATAAATACCTCTAATAGTTTTTCAAACCCTGATGTACAGGATGAGAGCTTTAGTGTTGATCTAATTGCTGTTGATATCTTTCCTCCGATTCCAGATATTTCAATCGGTGACCTTTGTTTAAGAGATAGCAGATCTGCCATTCTCCTTGAAATAAGATTCACCTGTGATCCACCATCTATTACAGCGCGACATGTTTGTAATTGACCGTTTGGCCCTTGTAATGAGACCTTGGCGGTCGCGAGCAAAGTATATCCTCCTTCGTGGTCGTAGCCTGCAACGGTTACTGCGCCGGCCACTGGATTGCTAGTCGGTCCTTGGTGTAACAGTGAATGATGCCGTTGCTGGCAGATTCGACAAGTGGTCGGTGATCCACAGTTTTCAACCTTATGAGCTGTAGACAAACAATTTGTGCATGCTCCTACTTGAATAATGGCTTGGCGCCGTGTTTTGGGGTCCATTTCCTGGAAACGGCTGCATGCTCTAATATGATGTGGTCCTAGATGACAAATCTTACAGCTCTCTTCGTTGTGAACTGACTGATAGCGGAGTGTTGCTGTGGGTTGAGCGCTTACCGTCTCCAGCAAGCAAGCGCGCCGCTCAATAAACGTCAGTACACTCCATAACGTTGGAATTTCCGTTGGTGCATCCGCTGAATTTTCAAGAGCAGCTAGAGACTGCTGGTCTAGTTTTCTTCTGATAAGAAAACATTGGATTGGATCCCAGGATTTTGTGCTGATATCAAGGTTTTTAAGAGTACTCATTGAATTTTTTATAGTGTCATGCAAGGCCCTTAGTTGGCGCGAGGAGCCGTCTATAGGCTTATGGTCAATAATTTTTGCAATGGCGGCGAATACTAGTATTTTTCCGTTCCGGTACCTGGCCTTTAAACGCAACCAGGTGTCGTCATAGCCACCCTGTGAGAAGGCTGTGTCTGTCAAGACGTTTCTCGCTTCACCACGAAGCGAACTCTGTAGAATATGTAGTTTTTGACTGGCCGAATATGGTTTGTTATGTACCAATTCCACAAAGAGATCGTGGAACCGTGGCCAGTCTAGATACTCGCCGTTGAACTCCGGAATGCTAATTGGCGGAAGTGCCAAGTTTAGGCTCATTGGCGCGTCGTTTTCTCGTAGCAGGTTCATTTCGTATTCCTCGTATAATGTGTGGAATTGGGCTAGCTCTGCTTCTGCCAGAGCTGCGGCCCCAGGTGTGCTATCCAATTCGTCGTGGGCATGCCTTAGTAACGCCCAATGGAGATCCAGGTGCCTTTGTAGGGCTGGGGTGACAGTTGGAGCGTTCGAGGCTAATGTTAATGATGACTCCAATTCGTTGCATCTTCTCTGCAACTGTCGGATCACCGTGTCAATTGTGGAATCTCCTTTGACTTGATCTCTTGTTGCGAGCTTGATGTTGGCCGAAGTTCGTCTGGGGGCCTTCGGAAGCCCGCTTCCAGTCGGCATGTTGTCCAGAAAGATATTCTGATATTTTTCGACCAGCTCTTTAAGTACTACTAGTCGTGAAGAGTACTCACTTCCAGTGGGTAGTGCCGCTTGCTGGACCTCTTCATCTAGGTCGCAAAACTGCTGCCAGAGATCGTTTAACTGAGTTAGTTTACCGGAATAATATCCGTCTCGGTGGCGTCGGTCGGCAGAATCCTTGCCATAATTCTTAATGAGCTGTTGGATTTTCCCTTGTAGCTCGTTTTGGGTGTCTAGTAATCGATTGTGTAAATCGATTCTTGTGTGACTTGTTTCCTCAATGAATGAAGTAGACATATTGTGTGTCTTGGAAACAAAGAATCTTGTGAAGCTGGATGAAGCTGAGTATCCTGTGAAGCTGGATGAAGCTGAGTATCCTGTTAAGCTGGATGAAGCTGAAGTTCCTGTGACGCTGGAAGAAGAAGCGTATCCTGTGAAGCTGGATGAAGCTGAAGTTCCTGTGACGCTGGAAGAAGAAGCGAATCCTGTGAAGCTGGATTAAGCTGAAGTTCCTGTGACGCTGGAAGAAGAAGCGTATCCTGTGAAGCTGGATAAAGCTGAAGTTCCTGTGACGCTGGAAGACGAAGCGTATCCTGTGAAGCTGGATGAAGCTGAAGTTCCTGTGACGCTGGAAGAAGAAGCGAATCCTGTGAAGCTGGATTAAGCTGAAGTTCCTGTGACGCTGGAAGAAGAAGCGTATCCTGTGAAGCTGGATAAAGCTGAAGTTCCTGTGACGCTGGAAGACGAAGCGTATCCTGTGAAGCTGGATTAAGCTGAAGTGCCTGTGACGCTGGAAGAAGAAGCGTATCCTGTGAAGCTGGATTAAAATGAAGTTCCTGTGACGCTGGAAGAAGAAGCGTATCCTGTGAAGCTGGATTAAGCTGAAGTTCTTGTGACGCTGGAAGAAGAAGCGAATCCTGTGAAGCTGGATTAAGCTGAAGTTCCTGTGACGCTGGAAGAAGAAGCGTATCCTGTGAAGCTGGATTAAGCTGAAGTTCCTGTGACGCTGGAAGAAGAAGCGAATCCTGTGAAGCTGGATAAAGCTGAAGTTCCTGTGACGCTGGAAGACGAAGCGTATCCTGTGAAGCTGGATTAAGCTGAAGTTCCTGTGACGCTGGAAGACGAAGCGTATCCTTTGAAGCTGGATGAAGCTGAAGTTCCTTTAGTGGGAAGGGGGTTGCTTGAGTGTGATCCTTTGTTGTTAAAGGATCACGTCGGGGTCACCAATTTTGCTATTAAAGAAAATACAGTGGTCGGCATAAGTATTTTGACAAAACAAAAGTTAAATATACTCATAATTTGAACTTACTTCGTGTAAACTATAGGCATCAATGGAAAGGTAATTTCAATGCCGTTTGAATGATACAATGCATTTCTTTACCCATTCAGTATTTATTGAAAAGGACGAATTTGTGTAAATCAACTTTTAAATTTTTTTTAAAAACTTTTTTCCTCGACTTGAAAACTTAAATTTTTTGATGCAAAAAGTTTCTTCAAACAAAAATAATAGTAACTGCAAAAAGAATTTTTCAAAAATCATTTTTCTTATATTTTTTATGAATTTTTGAAAATGCTTAAAAACAGGCATTTGAGCCATATTTTTCTCTTTTTCATACAAATTTTTTCCGACATTGTCACCTTCAAAAAATCATAAAAAATATAAGGAAAATGATTTTTGAAAAATTCTTTTTGCAGTTACTATTATTTTTGTTTGAAGAAACTTTTTGCATCAAAAAATTTAAGTTTTCAAGTCGAGGAAAAAAGTTTTTAAAAAAAATTTAAAAGTTGATTTACACAAATTCGTCCTTTTCAATAAATACTGAATGGGTAAAGAAATGCATTGTATCATTCAAACGGCATTGAAATTACCTTTCCATTGATGCCTATAGTTTACAAGAAGTAAATTCAAGTTATGAGTATACTTAACTTTTGTTTTGTCAAAATACATATGCCGACCAGTGTATAAGTATCTGTATTTTTCGAAAAAAATTGAAAAAAATGATCACCAGGTTTATCGTTTAGCTTTCTGTTAAAATGAGTACAAAATAATGTTTTTTTAGTATTAAGGAGAATTTTAGCTGTATAATTATTTAATTATAATATATTTAATATGTCATCTTCAACATCAACCGTGTCATCCTTTATATCAGTGGTCGGCAGCGGCCTATCTAGTAAGCATAGGGAAGTGTTCTGCCCATCCTCTGCTCGCTCACGTATAACGTAGATGTTCGTATGACTTCGGCATGGGTCTTCGGGTCTTTTTTTTCTCAGCTTCGGCGCACTTTTTTGCTGCTGCGGCAGAGAATTTCAGTGCAAAACAGTGAAACGTCAGGCGTCAGAGCGCTGCGCGCCAACTTCGTGTTTTTTACACTCACACTAATGCACGGCAAACTTGTGATGGTATGTGTGTGCCGACCACTGCTTTATATCCTTGTCTCTATTGTGCCTATAAGCTTCATAAACTCTATGGGGACTTTGTAGTCTACGCAACATTTTTTGTGCCTTCGCAACCCGTATCTGTAATCAGACTAATTAAATAAGTTTTTGCAATTTATAATAAAGTTTATAACAAATTGGCGCTTACCTTATGCACAATATTGAGTGGTAACATCCATTCTATTTCTCAGTTTTGATTTCACAATGTTTACTTGGCTAAACGCACGTTCTACTTCAGCGTTGAACCATGGCAAGGATAACATCTGAATCGCAAACGAAGATAATTCAGAAAATCGTTCATTGCCCCCAGAGTCCTTAAAAAGTTTTACTTCTGCCCAAAACTTTATTGTATCGTCAATGTTCTCCCATTTTAATAGGTGTATATCATTATATTGGCGCTGTATTTTGTCGATATTTTCAACAGAAAACTCTTCCAAAATGGGAACGATGTTGGATTTTTTTGGACATAAAATATTCTGAACGGAAAATATATCAATTTGTTGCAGAATCTTGAGGTTGTCAGGTAGCCTGTAATTAAATAATGTTTTTAATTTGCTGTATTTTATAAAAATATAAAAGGCTATAGTTACCTCAGCTTTAGTTGCTTTACAAGCTGAACTATAAAATTAGTGCAGCACTCTCGAATAGATTTCTCCGAATCATTATCCATCTGAAGCATTTAAATTTGCTTTTCAAATGTATATCCTTGATATAAATCTTTGACAACATATTCCTCAAAATTATCAACTTTTTTATGTCCATATTACAATCTGGCGGAATAATGTGCTTTCTTAGCGAATTAATGGACAGAACAAGATCTTTTAGCAAGCGCGTCGCGTCAGTGTTATTGCTTTGAAAGCACTTATTGACTTTTCGCATTTCCATTAGGATTGGTTTTAGGAAAACTAAATATATGTAGTGAACATGGACAGTCAAACACAACAGTAGTCAAACATGGAATGCAGTAATTTGGCCTTATGACATTTTTCTTTTTTTGCCGCAAGAGAAAAGTGTACTTTTAACTCCTGCCATTGTTCCGATATTCGTGAAACAGCTAATTCAATAGACAACCACCTGGTGTCACACACTCTGGATATTTGAAGTGGTTCCTACGAGAGTAATACATACATATTACTTATAATTAAACTACATAAAACGTTATGCTGACAAAGAGGGACAAACACATTAGAGAATAACTACGATGTACACTTGGACATCACGAAGCCTATGTTAAAACAAGCATACCCATTAGTAAAAATGTAGAAAAAATTAAGACGAGAATAAAAAAGTCACACGAACCTTGTCATTGTTTATCGATGGGTAAACAGTTTTCAGATTGTCGACTTGAACTCTTACAGAACCAATTATAGGTCTGATAAATTAGGAACTCCAATCCGTCCGGAAGAAACTCCTTACAAGCTTGATTTACCGCTAACTGCACAGGGTGGCATATGCATTTTATAAGAACAATAGACGGTGCGTCCTTCTTCAGCTCAGTAAAGACGCTTCTGTTTCTGCCAACCATAACATTGGCATTGTCAGTACCGATTTCTATTAGGTTTTTATATTTAATTTAAGTTACTTTAGCTTATTTCTTACACCTTCAGCACTGCAAAGGGCATTACCACTCTTTAAAGGCACTAGGCTGAGGAATGTAGTTACAATCTCTCCCTGGTAACTAGAGAAATCGTTTACGATGACACCTTTGTGGACAAACACAGCGATACCATATAATAAGAAACACATACAATATGTACATTGTACATATAACATATAAAATTAAATATTTACCCAAAAGCTTGATAACGCTTATATCTGTGGATTCACCCAAATGCAAACTAAACTTGGAATCGCTGATATCGCTGCGAAGATTATCGTAGAAGTGAGGCGCAAGAACATTTTTGATGATGCCAGTACACTTTTTTCTATGCAGCCTTATCTGGCCTGCAGTTGCACTATCTCCAAATTGACTAGTGCACAAGGTACTAAGGTGGTCGATTTGAGCAATTTCTGTGTGTTGTGCTACAAAGAGGCTTAACACAGCTTCGTGCTCTATTCTTTTATTTGGTAATTTCAAGAAACTCAACTTGTTAGTCTGACTTAAGCAGTACTTCGTTTTAGAGTGTTTTTTGATGGCTGCATGTGCGCGCAAGTCACTTGACTTAGCAGTTAGTGTACACTTGCAATAACTGCAGAAGACTCTGGAGTCTTTATCGTCTTTGTCTCAGCACGTCTTTGCGAAGCCATGTCTTAAAATCAGGATGCTGAAGCCAAGCATGTCGACATTTTTGCTTAAAAACTTGAGGCATTTTGTCACAAATATGTTTAGGTGTGAACTTGCTCATAAAGATGACACTCTCGAAGACGATTAGGATCGATAAAAGAAATTCTGCTGTGACATAATATCGATATTAAAAAAGGTGAAAAAAAGCTGTTCTAAAATTAAAAAGATCCAAAATTCCGGCTTCTTGCTGTTTCTAAAATATGCCCGCTAGTCAAGTAAAAAAAAAGCTGAAAGTAACGAGAAAAAAGCTGATTTGGCAACACTGGTCCCGAGTGTGCGTCTTCACAAAGTGCTGATCAACTTCATCGTCCTCTGGTTTTCCATGGAATTTCTGGATGACATCCTTCAGCTCCCAAAAGCGCCGTAGCGATGCATCAATGACAAAAGTCGTGTGCTTTGTTGTTGTAGATAAACAACCGGTAGTAACGATAGATGTTATCACCCATTCAAATATGGTGGAAATGGCGATGAAGTTGCTTTGCTTATCGAACATATTTTGACCGGTGAACGCGGTCCAAACGTAGTCACTGGCCAGGAGTATATCAACTGGCGCCAACGACTAATAGTCAGAATCCGCAAGCTCAAAGCCAGCGAAGGCCTTGAGTGCCGAGGCGGCGATATCGTGTCTTGTCAACGTGGAGGCAATTTTGCTGAGTACGTTTTCACGTAGCTTCATCTGAGATCTTTGACTGCAAGTCCAGAGTGCTGCAGCCTCTAGTTGTCTCAGGCTTGATTGACGCAATTGCTGACAACAAGATTCGTGCTTAAGCACCCGGCAGGTAGTGTGCGATCCTTTTACGTTTCTAGCCTTGTGGCTGTGTTGCGGCTGTTGATCCGTTGCCCAAGGATTCAGCTGTAAGAGCCACTGTGCCCGTGCGATATGGCTGATGGTGACCGTAGCATCTTTGGGAGCGCATGTAATGTGCCTTTCATCATCTCGTGAGTGTGTCGAAGGGACAGCGGCTTGCAAACCAAGAACATCTGCATGTAGCAGAGATCGGTGACGATTATGGCAAAACTTGCACAGGGACTTTGCCTTAACAAATGTGCACCTCTGCTTGATTGAAAATTCATCAAACTTTGAGCAGGCGTAGATCTAGTGCTCCTTGGAGTTACACTTAACACAAGTGTTTGCTTCCATCAATACTAAAGCGTGTGACGAGCGCTTTGTCTTGCCATGTTGTTCTCGTATTCTCCGAAACGTCGGCCTAAAAACTTGAGTAGATCATCCATAGACGGAAACTCCAGTTTCCGGCTTCCTTCGATCCATTTGCGACGGGTTTCACCATCGGTGTTGTCAACTTGCGCAGAACCGTTAAATCTGCTCTGGCGGTCAAAGTTAAGTTGGTAAGTTAACAAATGACTCCAGCAAAGTCATTTACAAGGCTGTATTGTTAATAATGTGACGTGGCCTGTTGTACAGCCTCGTAAGCTGTATCCGTTATTGGCATATTTCGAATCAAGTCAGCTGCTTCTCCAGGGATGTTCTTTATAAAGAAGTACAACTTGTGTGTTCCTGTCACATGCTGCTTGCTATGGATCGTACTCTCGAAGATGTTTTTAAAGGCTGGCCACTCCTTGTCGCCAGTAAATAGCTTGATGTGGATGTTTGGCAGTTTATAATGCAATTCATTTGCTGATGAGTTTACCCTTAAAAGCGTTGCTTGTTGCTCAGCCAAACGCGTATTGAGCTGTTGTTTTTGATCCAGAAAACGAACTAGGTTTTCGTTTCCCACTCCTGATGCCATTGATGCGGCCTCGTCAATGTTGCCAGATTGTCTGAAGTTGTTGCCTTCTCTTTCATTCTCTTGAGATTCTTCACAGGTGCGCAAGAGGCTGCGAAATAATGTGCTCTTCGTCAAAAAGGGTCATTTGGTCGCTAATGCACTCAAATTCTTTCCATACGATGTTGAGCCTTTCCAATGACACTTGTATTTCATTAAGCTCCCATTTTGATCCCGTATCTTGAGACGCCGTTAGCAAATGCGTAATGCGTGTCTTCACACGACTTCTAATCGCCTTCAAAACTTTAAGCTCGTCTATGTTTATAAGTAACTAAATTTGGCTAGAATGACCAAAGATATGGTGTAAAATAAAAACGTTTTATTTCTGACTTGAGTAGACCATTTGCCGTCGAGCCGAAGCCAGGGTATATCTATTGGTTGCATGCGCACTCCGCTCAAAGTTAACTACTTCAAATTTTTTAATATTATTCATAAAAAAAAGTGGCGCAAATAGCATTTTAAATATTATCCAAGATTGATAGGTCAGGGTTACTTTGGGTTAAGGAGAGGGATATTTTCTCGCTTAACGAAGGTTGGAGTCTCTCTCGACTTCTCACTCAACGCACGCTCACACCTCGCTCAATTTGAACTCGAACGCATAGGAAACAGACACCGAATTATGAGTTATTGGTCAAATGTCCACGGTTGAGGGAAATACTTAGGCGAGTTTTGAGTCCATAGGTTGGGTCATTTAGACGCATAGGATATGCAGTCAATATAAGTTTTTATAAAAGTGATTGCCTGACCACAAAAAAGAGACATCGTAGTGTACAAATTTTTTACTGTATTTTCAATTATTTTATTTTTCAGAAAACACTTTGGACTACAGTGTGAATTTGGTTTCACTGACGGCGTGGGACGGAAAAATGGATAGGCCTGAAGTGATCACCAGGTTTATCGTTTAGCTTTCTATTAAAATGAGTACAAAATAATGTTTTTTTAGTATTAAGGAGAATTTTAGCTGTATAATTATTTAATTATAATATATTTAATATGTCATCTTCAACATCAACCGTGTCATCCTTTATATCAGTGGTCGGCAGCGGCCTATCTAGTGAGCATAGGGAAGTGTTCTGCCCATCCTCTGCTCGCTCACGTATAACGTAGATGTTCGTATGACTTCGGCATGGGTCTTCGGGTCTTTTTTTTCTCAGCTTCGGCGCACTTTTTTGCTGCTGCGGCAGAGAATTTCAGTGCAAAACAGTGAAACGTCAGGCGTCAGAGCGCTGCGCGCCAACTTCGTGTTTTTTACACTCACACTAATGCACGGCAAACTTGTGATGGTATGTGTGTGCCGACCACTGCTTTATATCCTTGTCTCTATTGTGCCTATAAGCTTCATAAACTCTATGGGGACTTTGTAGTCTACGCAACATTTTTTGTGCCTTCGCAACCCGTATCTGTAATCAGACTAATTAAATAAGTTTTTGCAATTTATAATAAAGTTTATAACAAATTGGCGCTTACCTTATGCACAATATTGAGTGGTAACATCCATTCTATTTCTCAGTTATGATTTCACAATGTTTACTTGGCTAAACGCACGTTCTACTTCAGCGATGAACCATGGCAAGGATAACATCTGAATCGCAAACGAAGATAATTCAGAAAATCGTTCATTGCCCCCAGAGTCCTTAAAAAGTTTTACTTCTGCCCAAAACTTTATTGTATCGTCAATGTTCTCCCATTTTAATAGGTGTATATCATTATATTGGCGCTGTATTTTGTCGATATTTTCAACAGAAAACTCTTCCAAAATGGGAACGATGTTGGATTTTTTTGGACATAAAATATTCTGAACGGAAAATATATCAATTTGTTGCAGAATCTTGAGGTTGTCAGGTAGCCTGTAATTAAATAAAGTTTTTAATTTGCTGTATTTTGTAAAAATATAAAAGGCTATAGTTACCTCAGCTTTAGTTGCTTTACAAGCTGAACTATAAAATTAGTGCAGCACTCTCGAATAGATTTCTCCGAATCATTATCCATCTGAAGCATTTAAATTTGCTTTTCAAATGTATATCCTTGATATAAATCTTTGACAACATATTCCTCAAAATTATCAACTTTTTTTATGTCCATATTACAATCTGGCGGAATAATGTGCTTTTTTAGCGAATTAATGGACAGAACAAGATCTTTTAGCAAGCGCGTCGCGTCAGTGTTATTGCTTTGAAAGCACTTATTGACTTTTCGCATTTCCATTAGGATTGGTTTTAGGAAAACTAAATATATGTAGTGAACATGGACAGTCAAACACAACAGTAGTCAAACATGGAATGCAGTAATTTGGCCTTATGACATTTTTCTTTTTTTGCCGCAAGAGAAAAGTGTACTTTTAACTCCTGCCATTGTTCCGATATTCGTGAAACAGCTAATTCAATAGACAACCACCTGGTGTCATACACTCTAGATATTTGAAGTGGTTCCTACGAGAGTAATACATTATATTACTTATAATTAAACTACATAAAACGTTATGCTGACAAAGAGGGACAAACACATTAGAGAATAACTACGATGTACACTTGGACATCACGAATCCTATGTTAAAACAAGCATACCCATTAGTAAAAATGTAGAAAAAATTAAGACGAGAATAAAAAAGTCACACGAACCTTGTCATTGTTTATCGATGGGTAAACAGTTTTCAGATTGTCGACTTGAACTCTTACAGAACCAATTATAGGTCTGATAAATTAGGAACTCCAATCCGTCCGGAAGAAACTCCTTACAAGCTTGATTTACCGCTAACTGCACAGGGTGGCATATGCATTTTATAAGAACAATAGACGGTGCGTCCTTCTTCAGCTCAGTAAAGACGCTTCTGTTTCTGCCAACCATAACATTGGCATTGTCAGTACCGATTTCTATTAGGTTTTTATATTTAATTTAAGTTACTTTAGCTTATTTCTTACACCTTCAGCACTGCAAAGGGCATTACCACTCTTTAAAGGCACTAGGCTGAGGAATGTAGTTACAATCTCTCCCTGGTAACTAGAGAAATCGTTTACGATGACACCTTTGTGGACAAACACAGCGATACCATATAATAAGAAACACATACAATATGTACATTGTACATATAACATATAAAATTAAATATTTACCCAAAAGCTTGATAACGCTTATATCTGTGGATTCACCCAAATGCAAACTAAACTTGGAATCGCTGATATCGCTGCGAAGATTATCGTAGAAATGAGGCGCAAGAACATTTTTGATGATGCCAGTACACTTTTTTCTATGCAGCCTTATCTGGCCTGCAGTTGCACTATCTCCAAATTGACTAGTGCACAAGGTACTAAGGTGGTCGATTTGAGCAATTTCTGTGTGTTGTGCTACAAAGAGGCTTAACACAGCTTCGTGCTCTATTCTTTTATTTGGTAATTTCAAGAAACTCAACTTGTTAGTCTGACTTAAGCAGTACTTCGTTTTAGAGTGTTTTTTGATGGCTGCATGTGCGCGCGAGTCACTTAACTTAGCAGTTAGTGTACACTTGCAATAACTGCAGAAGACTCTGGAGTCTTTATCGTCTTTGTCTCAGCACGTCTTTGCGAAGCCATGTCTTAAAATCAGGATGCTGAAGCCAAGCATGTCGACATTTTTGCTTAAAAACTTGAGGCATTTTGTCACAAATATGTTTAGGTGTGAACTTGCTCATAAAGATGACACTCTCGAAGACGATTAGGATCGATAAAAGAAATTCTGCTGTGACATAATATCGATATTAAAAAAGGTGAAAAAAAGCTGTTCTAAAATTAAAAAGATCCAAAATTCCGGCTTCCCGCTGTTCCTAAAATATGCCCGCTAGTCAAGTAAAAAAAAAGCTGAAAGTAACGAGAAAAAAGCTGATTTGGCAACACTGGTCCCGAGTGTGCGTCTTCACAAAGTGCTGATCAACTTCATCGTCCTCTGGTCGTGTGCTTTGTTGTTGTAGATAAACAACCGGTAGTAACGATAGATGTTATCACCCATTCAAATATGGTGGAAATGGCGATGAAGTTCCTTTGCTTATCGAACATATTTTGACCGGTGAACGCGGTCCAAACGTAGTCACTGGCCAGGAGTATATCAACTGGCGCCAACGACTAATAGTCAGAATCCGCAAGCTCAAAGCCAGCGAAGGCCTTGAGTGCTGAGGCGGCGATATCGTGTCTTGTCAACGTGGAGGCAATTTTGCTGAGTACGTTTTCACGTAGCTTCATCTGAGATCTTTGACTGCAAGTCCAGAGTGCTGCAGCCTCTAGTTGTCTCAGGCTTGATTGACGCAATTGCTGACAACAAGATTCGTGCTTAAGCACCCGGCAGGTAGTGTGCGATCCTTTTACGTTTCTAGCCTTGTGGCTGTGTTGCGGCTGTTGATCCGTTGCCCAAGGATTCAGCTGTAAGAGCCACTGTGCCCGTGCGATATGGCTGATGGTGACCGTAGCATCTTTGGGAGCGCTTGTAATGTGCCTTTCATCATCTCGTGAGTGTGTCGAAGGGACAGCGGCTTGCAAACCAAGAACATCTGCATGTAGCAGAGATCGGTGACGATTATGGCAAAACTTGCACAGGGACTTTGCCTTAACAAATGTGCACCTCTGCTTGATTGAAAATTCATCAAACTTTGAGCAGGCGTAGATCTAGTGCTCCTTGGAGTTACACTTAACACAAGTGTTTGCTTCCATCAATACTAAAGCGTGTGACGAGCGCTTTGTCTTGCCATGTTGTTCTCGTATTCTCCGAAACGTCGGCCTAAAAACTTGAGTAGATCATCCATAGACGGAAACTCCAGTTTCCGGCTTCCTTCGATCCATTTGCGACGGGTTTCACCATCGGTGTTGTCAACTTGCGCAGAACCGTTAAATCTGCTCTGGCGGTCAAAGTTAAGTTGTTAAGTTAACAAATGACTCCAGCAAAGTCATTTACAAGGCTGTATTGTTAATAATGTGACGTGGCCTGTTGTACAGCCTCGTAAGCTGTATCCGTTATTGGCATATTTCGAATCAAGTCAGCTGCTTCTCCAGGGATGTTCTTTATAAAGAAGTACAACTTGTGTGTTCCTGTCACATGCTGCTTGCTATGGATCGTACTCTCGAAGATGTTTTTAAAGGCTGGCCACTCCTTGTCGCCAGTAAATAGCTTGATGTGGATGTTTGGCAGTTTATAATGCAATTCATTTGCTGATGAGTTTACCCTTAAAAGCGTTGCTTGTTGCTCAGCCAAACGCGTATTGAGCTGTTGTTTTTGATCCAGAAAACGAACTAGGTTCTCGTTTCCCACTCCTGATGCCATTGATGCGGCCTCGTCAATGTTGCCAGATTGTCTGAAGTTGTTGCCTTCTCTTTCATTCTCTTGAGATTCTTCACAGGTGCGCAAGAGGCTGCGAAATAATGTGCTCTTCGTCAAAAAGGGTCATTTGGTCGCTAATGCACTCAAATTCTTTCCATACGATGTGGAGCCTTTCCAATGACACTTGTATTTCATCAAGCTCCCATTTTGATCCCGTATCTTGAGACGCCGTTAGCAAATGCGTAATGCGTGTCTTCACACGACTTCTAATCGCCTTCAAAACTTTAAGCTCGTCTATGTTTATAAGTAACTAAATTTGGCTAGAATGACCAAAGATATGGTGTAAAATAAAAACGTTTTATTTCCGACTTGAGTAGACCATTTGCCGTCGAGCTGAAGCCAGGGTATATCTATTGGTTGCATGCGCACTCCGCTCAAAGTTAACTACTACAAATTTTTTAATATTATTCATAAAAAAAAGTGGCGCAAATAGCATTTTAAATATTATCCAAGATTGATAGGTCAGGGTTACTTTGGGTTAAGGAGAGGGATATTTTCTCGCTTAACGAAGGTTGGAGTCTCTCTCGACTTCTCACTCAACGCACGCTCACACCTCGCTCAATTTGAACTCGAACGCATAGGAAACAGACACCGAATTATGAGTTATTGGTCAAATGTCCACGGTTGAGGGAAATACTTAGGCGAGTTTTGAGTCCATAGGTTGGGTCATTTAGACGCATAGGATATGCAGTCAATATAAGTTTTTATAAAAGTGATTGCCTGACCACAAAAAAGAGACATCGTAGTGTACAAATTTTTTACTGTATTTTCAATTATTTTATTTTTCAGAAAACACTTTGGACTACAGTGTGAATTTGGTTTCACTGACGGCGTGGGACGGAAAAATGGATAGGCCTGAAGTGCAGGGTATAAAGGGGCCGCTCGGCCGATGACCGCGAATCACTTTCTTTGTTGTTGTCGGCGGACAAGCTACAGGTGCCGGGCGCTTACATTGTCGTTATCTTTTTTTACTATTCCTTTTGTAGACGAAATATGCAAAACTAAGCAATTCACCAAAAGCAAAAAGTTACTCGTTCAATTAATTGTACCAATATTCTTTTAAGGGAAAGTGCACTAATACATATACATATATGTATTTATATATATATTTATACATAATATATATATACGCTCGGGGTGTTGGGGGGTTTCACAATTATATGTATTTTTTATATTATGTATATATAAATACTACCAAGGTCGCTCGCAGCTTCACCTGCGGAAATTTCGTAAATAGTTCGTTATAGCCGAGTCGAGCTAGCCATCTCCGTCTTTCTGTCCGTCCGGATGAACGCTGAGATCTCGGACACTACATAAGCTAGGAAGTTGTGATTTTGTATGTACATTCCTGAGCTTCTTGCGCAGCGCAAGTTTGTTTCAGCAGTATGTCACGCCCACTCGAACGCCCACAAGCCGCCCCAAACTGTGGCTCCTACAGTTTTTGTGCTGGAATAACAATTTTAGCTGAAATGCATTTTTCTCATCAATACCTATCTATCAATACCTATACCTAAAGCTTGCCACACCCACTTTAACGCCAACAAACCGACCACAAACTTCAAAAAAGCGTAAGTATGCACGCTAATATCTCGCAAACTATCAAAGATAGAGAATTGGTACTTCAGATTTATATTCCGTAGCCTTGTACGCAGCGCAAGTTTGTTACGCTAACATGTTACACCCACTCTAACGCCCACAAACCACCCAAACCTGTGGCGCCCACAATTTTCATACTAGAAACAAAATTATAACTTAAATACCTATCGATTGACCCAAAAAAAGTTTGCCACGCTCACGCTTAATGCTTAAATCTGTCTGTCGCTCATATAACCATATATTGAGATCGCATATCTCGCTTTGCTGCTCGCATATCTCCATCTCCCTTTGGGCCTTTTAACTGAGAAACGGGTATCTGATAGTCGAGGTACTCGACTAAAGCGTTCTCTCTTGCTTTATTAATGATATTGTAGCGATAAGGTGTGATAAGAAGCCGTGAATCTATTTGTTTAAACATTTATAGGTATTTGTTTAAACATAGAAATGCAATTTAAATTTGAGAATAATAAAATTAGCTTATAATTTGTTTTAAAATGTTTTAGAGCTGTTTAAGACTTGCAAATTAAATATTTTTTAGCAAAAGGATATCCGTGGGCATTATAAAGAATTTGTATTTAAACAAATCTCAAGTCCCCGTCAGCTACAAATGCTTATTTCGTATTTATATTTCGCAATGGTTTGGCTATTTCCTTATATCAGAGAGCGAGACAGCAAGATGTGGAGGCCATGACGTCACAAGGGACAAAGCGGAATAGGAAAAATTCAGTTGTTTGCGGGTATGTCTTAAGATTATGAACACATTCTAAGACCACTTTGACAAAATTTTTATCATCATACACTGTGTTTATGCTATGCCTATTTCATGAAATCAATTCATGAAATGAGCAAATTCGTATGTGCATAAACACAGTTTCATGAATTCGATAACACACGAAAGTTGACTATGAATTCAGTCCCAATTTACGAAATGCTGAGGCACAGCCTACTTCACAGCCTACTACTCTAAAGATCTCTGTATCAAATTCGAAAAATTTGACAGCTTACTAATATCGTTTCATGAATTTGTCTGTGTTGTATAAACAGGGGCTATTATAATTTCATGTGTTGGAGAATGCATGAAATTCATAGCATAAACATAGTAATAGAAATGGCAAAAGAAAAAATTAAAAAAAACAAATGGAATTTCGGTTTAGCAGGCGTCTTCGAATTAGAGAGCGGTATTTTTAGTCAAAAGTTTTCAGCGTAGTGAAGGAGACGATTCCGACCCCATAATATATGACGAATCATATATCAGATGAACGATGTTAGATTGAAGTTGGGGGAATAAAGAGACTCTCGGTTGTTCCATATAGGAAGCAACTATTTATGTCTCTTTTAAACCCTAAAACCACATCTGCAGATGTTTTGGAATTTATACATCAAGAATTCGCATCTCAAGACATCACAGTGGAAGAGTTTAAATCTCCAAATGTTCGTAGGACATCTTCATTTAAATTGTCTGCTATTCCTGAAGTATATAATGTACTAAATTCTAAAAGTTCTTGGCCAACAGACGGAGAATTAATAACAGGCCTTCCACGGTAGTTTATTTCAACATATAAGGGGACTTAGTATGAAGAACCCTAGGCCTTATGCAAACTCCTCTGCTTTTTCTGAAGGCATTCTGGCCCTTACTGAGACGGCTTAATCCGGAGATATCTGGCTCAGAAGATCTGTCCAACAATTGTAATACGTATTGAACTGATCGCTCTTCTCGTGTGGGGGTGGGGTGCGGATTGGCGTTACCTCTAATTTAACTTCGGAAAAAACATACTTTATAAATCCCAATTATATAGAAATCGTTGGTGTTCAAGTTTCTTTGCAATCCTTTTCTATTTTTGTAACACGTTCTTATATTCCACCTGGATCCGTCTTAATAATTTATGAGCACCATTTGTCTGCAATAAAAACTGTTCTATCTGTACAGTAACACGTTCTTATATTCCACCTGGATCCGTCTCAATAATTTATGAGCTCCATTTGTCTGCAACAAAAACTGTTCTATCTCATCTTTCCGACAGTGATCTCTTGATTGTTTTGGGTGATTTCAATCTCCCTAACATTTCTTGGTCCCCTTTCACTGAATCACTTGCCTCTACAGCTTTATCTGCCCATGACTTCGTTGACGGTTTGGTCATTACAGCAAGTTAGCTTCATACTTAATTGCCCCCATCGCCCCCACATCCCCATGTGACAATATTGATCATGTATCCTTCCCCTGATTATGTGCAATTAATAGTCACGTGAGAAAGGTGCACGTGAGAAAGGTCGCACAACCATAGTATCCAAAGATTGTTATCTTAGAGGAACATATCCGATCATGTTGGGGAAAGGTGTGATCACGTACCCTGTTGCCTCATTATCACAGGTGTTGCTGTACCCGTGAGAAAGGTCGCACACCCAAAGTATTCAAAGATGGTTATCTTAGAGGAACATGTCCGATCATGTTGGGGAACAATGTTTTCTATGATTGTAAAACTAATTTAGAAATCAAAAGAACCCCAATAAAATAAATCTCACAAGTGATTCTGAGATGTGGAATATTTTCAAACACACATTTTTGTGTCCGCCCCAGAACGCTTAACCGGTAAATTGTCTAAGATTCTCTCCTTTCCACCAATGGGTCATAAACATGTCATAAAAGGGATTCAAGCAAGAGCTACCCGAACATGCGCACCTGCCCATTACCTGACCGCAATAAAAGGGACAAATGCGCAAGCCTGAAGGCGCACGCTCATTGACAAGCGCAATAAGAGGGACACATGCACAAGCCTCAAGGCGCACGCTCATTAGCAAGATCATGGGCCTCACGCCAACGATCTGACGGCTGACTGCTAACTCTAATACGTCCCATAATAGGGGTTGAAATCACGACCGTGCAACAATTCGCAAGTAGCCGACATATCTCAGTCAAGTAAATATTTTCCATACTCCGTACCTGTAATTTTAGCTCGAAATAAAAAGTTAGAAGTCTATTTTGTAGCATAATAATTCATTTATTCATTTATTTTGGTATTGCAAACATGTTTTATTATATATTGAAATTAGTTTTCTGGCTTCATTCCGGCGATTTGCATCGAAAAGGCAGGCGCACGTTTCCGACGTCATTTCTGGACTACAAAATGTAAAGTGTTCACCATAATTCGTAGTTTTGAGATCATGTCCACAAACCCCGCCCTTAAGGTGTGTTTCACAATAGAGAAACCGGTTTCCTTTAAACCTGTTTAATGACGGACAGCCCATTTCCTCGATATTAATGAGCTGACGACTTCCACAAAACGTCTGTAGAAATTGTTTCTTTTCCACACCTTTACAAATAATTTGTTTTCCGCTTGTATCCTTAGATACTTTCGAGTTTGTGAAAAACTGTTTTCTCCATCGTTCCAAAAAATGATGTGTATTGGTTAACCAAATTGCAGTCTTTCTAGATTTTGTATTTAGCAAAGTAAAATCATATGGTGGTTCTATAAAATAACTATTATTCAAGTTTGGATCTTTTTCGAATACAATTCCAATTTCCATTAGAATAAAATTATTATTATTATCAAGAAACCTTGAACATCAATCGAAACAGTAGCTTTCAACATTTTTTTAATGTTAAACAACTAGTTACTAGTACTAGTCCGTTTAATGGGTTATATTCAACTAAACGGCCATGTATGAGGAGACAGTAAGCTTGGGTATTTTCATTACTTGGTGTCTTTAGTTCTTTTGAAATTCTCACACCAATAGGATCAGTTTTCCCTGATTCGTTTTGATATGAAAGATCAACCAACAATAGGGGCCTTCAATTTAAATACATTTGGGGTCAAAAATGGTTGTGATTCACGATTATAGTAACTAGATTGAAATCTTGTATACTTTTCCTATAGGTGAGCATACTGATTCTTACTTAAATCAACATTCAGTTTATCATATGGATATTATTCAGAATTTAATTTAACTTTCAAGTTTGATAAATTATTTGTGATAAGTTCTACATTTAGTGTAAATACTATTATTACAAATCTTAGTTTTTTCGCGGTTAGCCTACAATTTCACATTCCAGCTGTGTTGGGAGTCAACACAATTTGGGATTAACATATGAATATCAACTCCGGTTTACACCACTTTTACTCCATTCGGAGTTACATGGGAAATTTTCCAGGCTATATTCGTCATTAACAGTTTAAAAGTTTCTTCATTTCTGCTTTGTTCAAACACATCGCCAAGATTCTTAATTAGCATCAACACTAGTTCATGTTTACATTTTAACAAAACTTTTTTATAATGTTCAGCAAATCCAAACAAATCTTTTAATGGTACAAAAAAGTTGAAGTGGAGTCCCATAGAAATTTCGTTTCCACTGCTCCATCCAGAATATAATAGATTCTGACTTTGGAGATTATCCAGAGATATAACATTCTTTATGGTAGTAGTCATATTGACATGGACTTGACACGTTGGACACGTTGTATTTAGTTGTTACCTAGCAGTATTTTGATGGTACCATTGTGTATAGTACCTGTGCAGTACTTGGTTAACAAGTGTTATGAGTTGCTATAGTCTCTTATTAAGAATTATCAAAGCACACAAGTTAATGTTTCTCAGATGTGTTAGCCAAGCCGACTTGCCGTGAACTATAATTACCTGACCGTCATTAAAGTCACATGCCCAAGACCCAAGACGCAGGACGTCTGATAAGATCATACATCTCAAGACCATTGATAAGGGACGAAGTTAAGACCGTGCAACAACTCGCAAGTAGCCGACGTACCTCGTTGAACAAAATACTTTCCCTCCATTTGTACTTGTACTCCACCCTCTGTAAGAAATATATTGGTTATTAACCTTCGTTCGAAACGCATTTTTCGCTTCCCATAGATAGATGTAAAATAATTCTAACAATTTAATGTTTCTCAGAAGTTGCATTATTTTTAAAGCATTAATTACTTCCATCCCACATTAAAAATATAACATATTTCGAAGGCATCATTACCTAACATAGGAACGTCTTTTAATTTAATTTCTGATTCAAGTTTATGATAGAGGTGTTGTGACCTGGTAATATCTGTTTTTTGTTGCCAACTATTTTTCTAGTTCTAGTTTTCTAGTTCTATTCTATTTGTATACTAATTGTATGAGTTAGGCATCATTGTCTAAGATTTTGAATGAGTTTAATAAACTCTTTAATTACAATACTCATCTGGTTTTCCTGTTTCATGATGGCGGTTGAGCTGATTGGACTTTGATTACTAGATGTTGTTAACTTTTATGAGCTATTATTAAATGGATACTATCTGTTTAGTAGATTACTAGTTGCTTACTAGTTGTTAGTAATTATAACATATTTTGAAGGCATCATTACCTAACATAGGAACGTCTTTTAATTTAATTTCCTAACAGAATATACACAAAAACAAAGGAGATCGTTTATTTTGTCAAATACGTTTTTATTCGAATAAATGTAACCTATAATTGTAAATAAAACAAATGAAAGTTTTGTTTAACAGAACAAACATCGCTTTTACTTAAAGGTTAAAGTTAAAATTTAAGAAAATGTATTAACCAAATATTACAATTCAGAACATTATAAATTGTTTATTTAACAGAACAATTACAATATTTTCGTGGAATTACATTCAATTTGCTTACTTTCTTCTATATTTAGTGGTATAGTTTGATTATAGTTATCTATACCACCCTCTAATCTATACACATTATTGTCATCATTACTTAAAGGAATTGATTTATCTTCATCTAAATTAAACGGTATAGTTTGAACATAGTTATCTATACCACCCTCAATAACAATAGTTTCATCCTCACTAGATGATCTTGGAATACACGGTTCCGGATTATCATCATCATAAAGGATTACATCGTGGTCATAATTAGCCCATCTCCGATCTGTGATCCGCCGTTTGCGATTCGTCGTCCGCGCATGCGCACCGCTGCCAAGTTATAAAAGTGTAAAAAAGGTAATTAGTGCTTCCGGGCATAATAATATGAACATGACGTAGCTCGGTGGCTCTGCCTCTCAGTGAGCGCACTGAAAAAAATATTTCACTGAAGTTTATTATAATAATAAGAATTAATTTCAAATTATCTTTGCTTTAATTGACGCTGCAAGTCTAATACTTTTAGGGCCAATTTTCACCGAGTTGTGTAATAGGCATTGGTTCAGGGCTAAAATGAGTTCATGAAAGTACAGCAAAAGTCTTAAATTCGATGTTCAGATTTGTTCAAGATTTTTAACATATAAATTACTTTTAAGAAATAATTCTTTTATGTTGGTTGGATTTTCAAGAGCACTCATGAAAGCTGAATGCCACATAATATAATCAATATCACAGTGTCAAAGAATATTTGTAAGTATACCTATTTCTTAACTTTTATTAAGTGTATTTATAGACAATAAATAATTTTATCATGGTACACTTTAACTAGTTTTTAAATAGCAAGGACAAGGAATAAATTTGTTATTATTATTATTAATATTATCTATTGCTTCTTATAGTTCAATTTATAAGTTAACGCAGGGTTTTTTATAGAGTTATAGAAGGTGTAGGGCTTAAGCTCGCTTACGATATATACGTAATGGTAGGTTAGCTGTTGATTATTATTAGTATTTTACAGCAAATGTTTAGCATAGTAAAGTTCTGTGCAATTGTTATAAATTTAAAAGAGGTGTGAGGCCCGCCCTAAGTTTGATTTTCGGGATTTGGGCCAAGTTCTCATCTATAATTCCACCCGAATTCACCGCTAAGCGACTTCTGTGGCACACCTGTTTGATTTGTCAATAAAAAACATTAGCTCATCCCAATTTTTCCGAGTGTAGCCCTGTGCCCCTGTCCCCGACACCCGCTTGTTGTTGCTAACGAACTGACGCATCGCGCGTTCCACAGCTGGGATATAAACGGCGTGGCAGAACCATGTTGCCTTCTCTTTCATTCTCTTGAGATTCTTCACAGGTGCGCACGAGGCTGCGAAATAATGTGCTCTTCGTCAAAAAGGGCCATTTGGTCGCTAATGCACTCAAATTCTTTCCATACGATGTTGAGCCTTTCAAATGACACTTGTATTTCATCAAGCTCCCATTTTGATCCCGTATCTTGAGACGCCGTTAGCAAATGCGTAATGTGTGTCTTCACACGACTTCTAGTCGCTTTCAAAACTTTAAACTCGTCTATGTTTATAAGTAACTAAATTTGGCTAGAATGACCAAAGATATGGTGTGGAATAAAAACGTTTTATTTCCGACTTGAGTAGACCATTTGCCGTCGAGCCGAAGCCAGGGTATATCTATTGGTTGCATGCGCACTCCGTTCAAAGTTAACAACTTCAATTTTTTTAATATTATTCATAAAAAAAGTGGCGCAAATAGTATTTTAAATATTATCCAAGATTGATAGGTCAGGTCTCTCTCGACTTCTCACTCAACGCACGCTCATACCTCGCTCAATTTGAACTCGAACGCATAGGAAACAGACACCGAATTATGAGTTATTGGTCAAATGTCCACGGTTGAGGGAAATACTTAGGCGAGTTTTGAGTCCATAGGTTGGGTCATTTAGACGCATAGGATATGCAGTCAATATAAGTTTTTATAAAAGTGATTGCCTGACCACAAAAAAGAGACATCGTAGTGTACAAATTTTTTACTGTATTTTTAATTATTTTATTTTTCAGAAAACACTTTGGACTACAGTGTGAATTTGGTTTCACTGACGGCGTGGGACGAGTCGATCTAGCCATCTCCGTCTGTCTGTCCGCCCGGATGAACGCTGAGATCTCGGACACTCCATAAGCTAGGAAGTTGTGATTTTGTATGTACATTCCTGAGCTTCTTGCGCAGCGCAAGTTTGTTTCAGCAGTATGTCACGCCCACTCGAACGCCCACAAGCCGCCCCAAACTGTGGCTCCTACAGTTTTTGGGCTGGAATAACAATTTTAGCTGAAATGCATTTTCCCCATCAATACCTATACCTAAAGCTTGCCACACCCACTTTAACGCCAACAAACTGACCACAAACTTTAAAAAAAACGTAAGTGTGCACGGTAATATCTCGCAAACTATCAAAGTTAGAGAATTGGTACTTCAGATTTATATTCCGAAGCCTTGTACGCAGCGCAAGTTTGTTACGCTAACATGTTACACCCACTGTAACGCCCACAAACCGCCCAAGCCTGTTGCGCCCACAATTTTCATACTAGAAACAAAATTATAACTTAAATACCTATCGATTGACCCAAAAAAAGATTGCCACGCTCACGCCTAATGCTTAAATCTGTCTGTCGCTCATATAACCATATATTGAGATCGCATATCTCGCTTTGCTGCTCGCATATCTCCATCTCCTTTTGGGCCTTTTAACTGAGTTGCGGGAATCTGATTGTCGAGGTACTCGACTAGAGCGTTCTCTCTTGCTTTATTAATGATATTGTAGCGATAAGGTGTGATAAGAAGCCGTGAATCTATTTGTTTAAACATTTATAGGTATTTGTTTAAACATAGAAATGCAATTTAAATTTGAGAATAATAAAATTAGTTTATAATTTGTTTTAAAATGTTTTAAAGCTGTTTCAGACTTGCAAATTAAATATTTTTTAGCAAAATGATATCCGTGGGCATTATAAAAAATTTGTATTTAAACAAATCTCAAGTCCCCGTCAGCTACAAATGCTTATTTCGTATTTATATTTCGCAATGGCTTGGCTATTTCCTTATATCAGAGAGCGAGACAGCAAGTTGTGGAGGCCATGACGTCACAAGGGACAAAGCGGAATAGGAAAAATTCAGTTATTTGCGGGTATGTCTTAAGATTATGAACACATTCTAAGACCACTTTGACAACATTTTTATCATCATATACTGTGTTTATGCTATGCCTATTTCATGAAATCAATTCATGAAATGACCAAATTCGTATGTGCATAAACACAGTTTCATGAATTCGATAACACACGAAAGTTGACTATGAATTCAGTCCCAATTTACGAAATGCTGAGGCACAGCCTACATCACAGCCTACTACTCTAAAGAGCTCTGTATCAAATTCGAAAAATTTGACAGCTTTACTAATATCATTTTATGAATTTGTCTGTGTTGTATAAACAGGGGCTATTATAATTTCATGTGTTGGAGAATGCATGAAATTCATAGCATAAACATAGTAATAGAAATGGCAAAAGAAAAAATTCAAAAAAAAGAATGGAATTTTGGTTTAGCAGGCGTCTTCGAATTAGAGAGGGGTATTTTTAGTCAAATGTTTTCAGCATAGTGAAGGAGACGATTCCGACCCCATAATATATGACGAATCATATATCCGACGAACGATGTTTAGATTGAAGTTGGGGGAATAAAGAGACTCTCGGTTGTTCCATATAGAAAGCAATTATTTATGTCTCTTTTAACCCCTAAAACCGCATCTGCAGATGTTTTGGAATTTATAGATCAAGAATTCGCATCTCAAGACATCACAGTGGCAGAGCTTAAATTTCCAAATGTTCGTAGGACATCTTCATTTAAATTGTCAGCTATTCCTGAAGTATATAATGTATTAAATTCTAAAAGTTCTTGGCCAACAGACGGAGAATTAATAACAGGCCTTCCACTGTAGTTTATTTTTGGCCTATCAACATGTTAGGGGACTTAGTATGAAGAACCATAGGCCTTTTGCTAGCTCCTCTGCTTTTTCTGAAGGCATTTTGGCCCTTACTGAGACGGCTTAATCCGGAGATATCTGGCTCAGAAGATCTGTCCAACAATTGTGATACGTATTGAACAGATCGCTCTTCTCGTGTGGGGGTGGGGTGCGGATTGGCGTTACCTCTACTTTAACTTTGGAAAAAACATACTTTATAAATCCAAATAATATAGAAATCGTTGGTGTTCAAGTTTCTTTGCATTCATTTTCTATTTTTGTAACACGTTCTTATATTCCACCTGGATTCGTCTTTATAATTTATGAGCACCATTTGTCTGCAATAAAAACTGTTCTATCTCATCTTTCCGACAGGGATCTCTGGATTGTTTTGGGTGATTTCTATCTCCCTAACATTTCTTGGTCCCCTTCCACTGAATCACTTGCCTCTACAGCTTTATCTGCCCATGACTTCGTTGACGGTTTGGTCATTACAGCAAGTTAGCTTCATACTTAATTGCCCCCATCGCCCCCACATCCCCATGTGACAATATTGATCATGTATCCTTCCCCTGATTATGTGCAATTAATAGTCACGTGAGAAAGGTGCACGTGAGAAAGGTCGCACAACCATAGTATCCAAAGATTGTTATCTTAGAGGAACATATCCGATCATGTTGGGGAAAGGTGTGATCACGTACCCTGTTGCCTCATTATCACAGGTGTTGCTGTACCCGTGAGAAAGGTCGCACACCCAAAGTATTCAAAGATGGTTATCTTAGAGGAACATGTCCGATCATGTTGGGGAACAATGTTTTCTATGATTGTAAAACTAATTTAGAAATCAAAAGAACCCCAATAAAATAAATCTCACAAGTGATTCTGAGATGTGGAATATTTTCAAACACACATTTTTGTGTCCGCCCCAGAACGCTTAACCGGTAAATTGTCTAAGATTCTCTCCTTTCCACCAATGGGTCATAAACATGTCATAAAAGGGATTCAAGCAAGAGCTACCCGAACATGCGCACCTGCCCATTACCTGACCGCAATAAAAGGGACAAATGCGCAAGCCTGAAGGCGCACGCTCATTGACAAGCGCAATAAGAGGGACACATGCACAAGCCTCAAGGCGCACGCTCATTAGCAAGATCATGGGCCTCACGCCAACGATCTGACGGCTGACTGCTAACTCTAATACGTCCCATAATAGGGGTTGAAATCACGACCGTGCAACAATTCGCAAGTAGCCGACATATCTCAGTCAAGTAAATATTTTCCATACTCCGTACCTGTAATTTTAGCTCGAAATAAAAAGTTAGAAGTCTATTTTGTAGCATAATAATACATTTATTCATTTATTTTGGTATTGCAAACATGTTTTATTATATATTGAAATTAGTTTTCTGGCTTCATTCCGGCGATTTGCATCGAAAAGGCAGGCGCACGTTTCCGACGTCA
Source organism: Drosophila subpulchrella (assembly GCF_014743375.2). Lineage (NCBI taxonomy): Eukaryota > Metazoa > Arthropoda > Insecta > Diptera > Drosophilidae > Drosophila > Drosophila subpulchrella. The sequence goes on along the minus strand of NW_023665460.1, from coordinate 398,895 downwards.
TTTCTGGACTACAAAATGTAAAGTGTTCACCATAATTCGTAGTTTTGAGATCATGTCCACAAACCCCGCCCTTAAGGTGTGTTTCACAATAGAGAAACCGGTTTCCTTTAAACCTGTTTAATGACGGACAGCCCATTTCCTCGATATTAATGAGCTGACGACTTCCACAAAACGTCTGTAGAAATTGTTTCTTTTCCACACCTTTATTGCAGTCTTTCTAGTTTTTGTATTTAGCAAAGTAAAATCATATGGTGGTTCTATAAAATAACTATTATTCAAGTTTGGATCTTTTTCGAATACAATTCCAATTTCCATTAGAATAAAATTATTATTATTATCAAAGAAACCTTGAACATCAATCGAAACAGTATTTTTCAACATTTTTTGAATGTTAAACAACTAGTTACTAGTACTAGTCCGTTTAATGGGTTATATTCAACTAAACGGCCATGTATGAGGAGACAGTAAGCTTGGGTATTTTCATTACTTGGTGTCTTTAGTTCTTTTGAAATTCTCACACCAATAGGATCAGTTTTCCCTGATTCGTTTTGATATGAAAGATCAACCAACAATAGGGGCCTTCAATTTAAATACATTTGGGGTCAAAAATGGTTGTGATTCACGATTATAGTAACTAGATTGAAATCTTGTATACTTTTCCTATAGGTGAGCATACTGATTCTTACTTAAATCAACATTCAGTTTATCATATGGATATTATTCAGAATTTAATTTAACTTTCAAGTTTGATAAATTATTTGTGATAAGTTCTCCATTTAGTGTAAATACTATTATTACAAATCTTAGTTTTTTCCCGGTTAGCCTGATTGATTCTTGATTCTTACTGATTCTTACTTAAATCAACATTCAGTTTATCATATGGATATTATTCAGAATTTAAATTAACTTTCAAGTTTGATAAATTATTTGTAATAAGTTCTCATTTAGTGTAAATACTATTATTACAAATCTTGATTTTTTCGCGGTTAGCCTACAATTTCACATTCCAGCTGTGTTGGGAGTCAACACAATTTGGGATTAACATATGAATATCAACTCCGGTTTACACCACTTTTACTCCACTCGGAGTTACATGGGAAATTTTCCAGGCTATATTCGTCATTTACAGTTTAAAAGTTTCTTCATTTCGGCTTTGTTCAAACACATCGCCAAGATTCTTAATTAGCATCAACACTAGTTCATGTTTACATTTTAACAAAACTTTTTTATAATCCTCAGCAAATCCAAACAAATCTTTTAATGGTACAAAAAAGTTGAAGTGAAGTCCCATAGAAATTTCGTCTCCACTGCTCCATCCAGAATATAATAGATTCTGACTTTGGAGATTATCCAGAGATATAACATTCTTTATGGTAGTAGTCATATTGACATGGACTTGACACGTTGGACACGTTGTATTTAGTTGTTACCTAGCAGTATTTTGATGGTACCATTGTGTATAGTACCTGTGCAGTACTTGGTTAACAAGTGTTATGAGTTGCTATAGTCTCTTATTAAGAATTATCAAAGCACACAAGTTAATGTTTCTCAGATGTGTTAGCCAAGCCGACTTTCCGTGAACTATAATTACCTGACCGTCATTAAAGTCACATGCCCAAGACCCAAGACGCAGGACGTCTGATAAGATCATACATCTCAAGACCATTGATAAGGGACGAAGTTACGACCGTGCAACAACTCGCAAGTAGCCGACGTACCTCGTTGAACAAAATACTTTCCCTCCATTTGTACTTGTACTCCACCCTCTGTAAGAAATATATTGGTTATTAACCTTCGTTCGAAACGCATTTTTCGCTTCCCATAGATAGATGTAAAATAATTCTAACAATATAATGTTTCTCAGAAGTTGCATTATTTTTAAAGCATTAATTACTTCCATCCCACATTAAAAATATAACATATTTCGAAGGCATCATTACCTAACATAGGAACGTCTTTTAATTTAATTTCTGATTCAAGTTTATGATAGAGGTGTTGTGACCTGGTAATATCTGTTTTTTGTTGCCAACTATTTTTATACCCGTTACTCGTAGAGTAAAAGGGTATACAGGATTCGTCGGAAAGTATGTAACAGGCAGAAGGAAGCGTTTCCGACCCCATAAAGTATATATATTCTTGATCAGGATCACTAGCCGAGTCGATCTAGCCATGTCCGTCTGTCCGTCTGTCCGTCTGTCTGTCCGGATGAACGCTGAGATCTTGGAAACTATAAGAGCTAGGCTATTGAGATTTGGCGTGCAGATTCCTGAGCTTCTTACGCAGCGCAAGTTTGTTTCAGTAGAGTGCCACGCCCACTCTAACGCCCACAAACCGCCCAAAACTGTGGCTCCTACAGTTTTGATGCTAGAATAAAAATTTTAACTGAAATCTATTGTTCTCATCAATACCTATCGATTAATAAAAAAAAGTTTGCCACGCCCACTTTTACGCCCACAAACCGCCCACAATCTTCAAAAAATCGTAAATATGAACGTGGATGTCTCGGAAACTATTAAGGATAGAGAATTGGGATCTCAGATTTAAATTCCGTAGCCTTGTGCGCAGCGCAAGTTTGTTACGCAAATATGCCACGCCCACTCTAACGCCCACAAACCGCCCAAGCCTGTGGCGCCCATAATTTTCATGCTAGATACAAAATTTTAACTGAACTGTATTGGTCTCGTCAATACCTATCGATTGACCCAAAATAAATTTGTCACGCCCACTCTAACGCCCATAACGCTTAAATCTGTCTACCGCCGATAGGTGGCGCATTTCAATATCGCTTTGCTGCTTGCATATCTCCATTTCCCTCTGGTCCCTTTAGCTGAGTAACGGGTATCTGATAGTCGAGGTACTCGACTATAGCGTTCTTACTTGTTCTAGTTCTAGTTTTCTAGTTCTATTCTATTTGTATACTAATTGTATGAGTTAGGCATCATTGTCTAAGATTTTGAATGAGTTTAATAAACTCTTTAATTACAATACTCATCTGGTTTTCCTGTTTCATGATGGCGGTTGAGCTGATTGGACTTTGATTACTAGATGTTGTTAACTTTTATGAGCTATTATAAATAAAACAAATGAAAGTTTTGTTTAACAGAACAAACATCGCTTTTACTTAAAGGTTAAAGTTAAAATTTAAGAAAATGAAAAAAAAATATTACAATTCAGAACATTATAAATTGTTTATTTAACAGAACAATTACAATATTTTCGTGGAACTACATTCAATTTGCTTACTTTCTTCTATATTTAGTGGTATAGTTTGATTATAGGTATCTATACCACCCTCTAATCTATACACATTATTGTCATCATTACTTAAAGGAATTGATTTAATGTATTCATCATTATCTTCATCTAAATTAAACGGTATAATTTGAACATAGTTATCTATACCACCCTCAATAACAATAGTTTCATCCTCACTAGATGATCTTGGAATACACGGTTCCGGATTATCATCATCATAAAGGATTACATCGTGGTCATAATTAGCCCATCTCCGATCTGTGATCCGCCGTTTGCGATTCGTCGTCCGCGCATGCGCACCGCTGCCAAGTTATAAAAGTGTAAAAAAGGTAATTAGTGCTTCCGGGCATAATCATATGAACATGACGTAGCTCGGTGGCTCTGCCTCTCAGTGAGCGCACTGGAAAAAATATTTCACTGAAGTTTATTATAATAATAAGAATTAATTTCAAATTATCTTTGCTTTAATTGACGCTGCAAGTCTAATACTTTTAGGGCCAATTTTCACCGAGTTGTGTAATAGGCATTGGTTCAGGGCTAAAATGAGTTCATGAAAGTACAGCAAAAGTCTTAAATTCGATGTTCAGATTATGTTCAAGATTTTTAACATATAAATTACTTTTAAGAAATAATTCTTTTATGTTGGTTGGATTTTCAAGAGCACTCATGAAAGCTGAATGCCACATAATATAATCAATATCACAGTGTCAAAGAATATTTGTAAGTATACCTATTTCTTAACTTTTATTAAGTGTATTTATAGACAATAAATAATTTTATCATGGTACACTTTAACTAGTTTTTAAAAAGCAAGGACAAGGAATACATTTGTTATTATTATTATTAATATTATCTATTGCTTCTTTTAGTTCAATTTATAAGTTAACGCAGGGTTTTTATAGAGTTATAGAAGGTGTAGGGCTTAAGCTCGCTTACGATATATACGTAATGGTAGGTTAGCTGTTGATTATTATTAGTATTTTACAGCAAATGTTTAGCATAGTAAAGTTCTGTGCAATTGTTATAAATTTAAAAGAGGTGTGAGGCCCGCCCTAAGTTTGATTTTCGGGATTTGGGCCAAGTTCTCATCTATAATTCCACCCGAATTCACCGCTAAGCGACTTCTGTGGCACACCTGTTTGATTTGTCAATAAAAAACATTAGCTCATCCCAATTTTTCCGAGTGTAGCCCTGTGCCACTGTCCCCGACACCCGCTTGTTGTTGCTAACGAACTGACGCATCGCGCGTTCCACAGCTGGGATACAAACGGCGTGGCAGAACCATGTTGCCTTCTCTTTCATTCTCTTGAGATTCTTCACAGGTGCGCACGAGGCTGCGAAATAATGTGCTCTTCGTCAAAAAGGGCCATTTGGTCGCTAATGCACTCAAATTCTTTCCATACGATGTTGAGCCTTTCAAATGACACTTGTATTTTATCAAGCTCCCATTTTGATCCCATATCTTGAGACGCCGTTAGCAAATGCGTAATGCGTGTCTTCACACGACTTCTAGTCGCCTTCAAAACTTTAAACTCGTCTATGTTTATAAGTAACTAAATTTGGCTAGAATGACCAAAGATATGGTGTAAAATAAAAACGTTTTATTTCCGACTTGAGTAGACCATTTGCCGTCGAGCCGAAGCCAGGGTAAATCTATTGGTTGCATGCGCACTCCGTTCAAAGTTAACAACTTCAATTTTTTTAATATTATTCATAAAAAAAGTGGCGCAAATAGCATTTTAAATATTATCCAAGATTGATAGGTCAGGGTTACCTTGGGTTAAGGAGAGGTATATTTTCTCGCTTAACTAAGGTTTGAGTCTCTCTCGACTTCTCACTCAACGCACGCTCATACCTCGCTCAATTTGAACTCGAACGCATAGGAAACAGACACCGAATTATGAGTTATTGGTCAAATGTCCACGGTTGAGGGAAATACTTAGGCGAGTTTTGAGTCCATAGGTTGGGTCATTTAGACGCATAGGATATGCAGTCAATATAAGTTTTTATAAAAGTGATTGCCTGACCACAAAAAAGAGACATCGTAGTGTACAAATTTTTTACTGTATTTTCAATTATTTTATTTTTCAGAAAACACTTTGGACTACAGTGTGAATTTGGTTTCACTGACGGCGTGGGACGAGTCGATCTAGCCATCTCCGTCTGTCTGTCCGTCCGGATGAACGCTGAGATCTCGGACACTCCATAAGCTAGGAAGTTGTGATTTTAGTAGTAGGGAAAGACGGGTTCTGGGACAATTAGCATATTAATGGCCCCCGGCCCCCCCTCCCCCCTCATTAACGTATGCGGGTTCTGGGACAATTAGCATAATCCAATAAATTAACTGATTTTAATGGGCTTTGAAGTCATAAAAATGTCGCGATCATGTCTATAAAGAGTATACTTAATTGCCCCCATCGCCCCCACATCCCCATGTGACAATATTGATCATGTATCCTTCCCCTCATTATGTGCAATTAATAGTCAGGTGAGAAAGGTGCACGTGAGAAAGGTCGCACAACCATAGTATCCAAAGGTTGTTATCTTAGAGGAACATATCCGATCATGTTGGGGAAAGGTGTGATCACGTACCCTTTTGCCTCATTATCACAGGTGTTGCTGTGCACGTGTGAAAGGTCGCACACCCAAAGTATTCAAAGATGGTTATCTTAGAGGAACATGTCCGATCATGTTGGGGAATAATGTTTCCTATGATTGTAAAACTAATTTAGAAATCAAAAGAACCCCAATAAAATAAATCTCACAAGTTAATGATTCTCAGATGTGGAATATTTTCAAATACACATTTTTGTTTCCGCCCCAGAACGTTTAACTGGTAAATTGTCTAAGATTCTCTCCTTTCCACAAATGGGTCATAAACATGTCATAAAAGGGATTCAAGCAAGAGCTACCCGAACATGCGCACCTGTCAATTACCTGACCGCAATAAAAGGGACACATGCACAACCCAGAAGGCGCACGCTCATTGACAAGATCATGGGCCTCACGCCAACGACCTCATACGAGCTCATACGACGTTCCCATAATAGGGGTTGAAATCACGACCGCGCAACAGCTCGCAAGTAGCCGACATATCTCAGTCAAGGAAATATTTTCCATTCTCCGTACCTGTAATTTTAACTCGAAATAAAAAGTCAGAAGTTTATTTTGTAGCATAATAATACATTTATTCATTTATTTTGGTATTGCGAACATTTTTGTTATACATAGAAATTAATTTTCTGCTTTGATTCCGGCGATTTGCATAGAAGAAGCAGGCGCACGTTTCCGACGTCATTTCTGGATTACAAAATGTAAAGTGTTCACCATAATTCGTACTCTTGAGATCATGTCCACCTCGATTCATGAACATAGATTTTGTGTTTAGAAGATATTGAAAATGCTGACCAGTTATCTCTCCTTTAAATTGTTCAATAAATTGGTCAATTTCCTCATGAAATTTCATTTTGTTAATTCTATTTTCTTGTAGGTCTTTACACGTCTAGTCTCAACTTTAAAATGATGTATAACAATTATTTTATTGTTTTGGAGCTACTTTTAAAAAATGTCAAAATAATGTATGCTTTGTTAAGAGCACAAACCCCGCCCTTAAGGTGTGTTTCACAATAGGGAAACCGGTTTCCTTTAAACCTGTTTAATGACGGACAGCCCATTTCCTCGATATCAATGAGCTGACGACTCCCAAAAAACTTCTCCAGAAATCGTTTCTTTTCCACACCTTTACAAATAATTTGTTTTCCGCTTGTAATTGTCCTTAGATACTTTCGAGTTTGTGGAAATCTATTTTCTCCATCATTCCAAAAAATTTTGTGATGTGTATTGGTTACCAAATTGCAGTCTTTCGAGATTTGGTATTTAGCATAGTAAAATCATATGGTGGTTCTATTAAAAAAATATTATTCAAGTTTGGATCTTTTTCGAATACAATTCCAATTTCCTTTAGAATAAAATTATTATTATTATCAAAGAAACCTTGAACATCAATCGATACAATATCTTTCAACATTTTTCTAATGTTAAACAACTCGTTGTACTAGTCCGTTTAGTGGGTTATATTCAACTAAACGGTCATATATGAGGAGACAGTAAGCTTGGGTATTTTCATGACTTGGTGTCCTTAGTTCTATTAAAATTCTCACATCAATAGGACCAATTTTTACTGATTCGTTTTGATATGAAAGCTTAACCACAATAATAAGGGTCTTCAAAATAAATTTATTTGGGGTCAAAAATGGTTGTGATTAACGATTATAGTAACTAGATTGAAATCTTGTATACATTTCATATAGGTGAGCATACTAATTCTTACTAAAATCAACATTCAGATTAATTTTTATGACTTGGTGTCTTTAGTTCTATTGAAATTCTCACATCACTAGGACCAATTAATTTACTGATTCGTTTTGATATGAAAGATCAACCACAATAATAGGGGTCTTCAATTTAAATTCATTTGGGGTCAAAAATGGTTTTGATTCACGATTATAGTAACTAGATTGAAATCTTGTATACATTTCATATAGGTGAGCATACTAATTCTTAATAAAATCGACATTCAGATTATTATGGAAATGACTCAGAATTCATGTGAACTTTCAAGTTTGATAAGTTATTTGTGATAAGTTCTCCATTTAGTGTAAATCCAATTATGGCAAATCTTGGTTTTTCAGGGTTAACCGACAATTTCACATTTCAGCTCTATTGATTCCCATACCCCAATTTGGGGTTAACATATAAATCCCAACTCTGGAATGCGATTGGTAGGTTTACACAACTTTTAATAATATCGTACATCTTAATTTTTGCAAAATAGCTCAGAGTTACATGGGGAACTTTCCAGGTTTTTTTCGTAATTTTCAGTTTAAAAGTTTTTTCATTTCTGGTTTGTTCAAGACTCACCACGATTCTTAGTTAGCATCAACACTAGTTCGTGTTTACAATTTAACAAAACTTTTTTATAAACCTCAGCCAATCCCAACAAAATTTGATTGGTACAGAAAAGATGAAGTGGGGTCCTGTAGAAATTTCATCTCCACTGCTCCATCCAGAATTTAATAGGTATTGACTTTGAAGATTATCCAGAGATATATAATTTTTTAGGGTAGTACTCATATTGACATGGACTTGACACGTTGAACACGTTGTATTTAGTTGTTACCTAGCAGTATTTTGATGGTTACTTTCTGTTTAGTATTGTTTTTGGATGGTTACTTTTTGTATAGTACCTGTACAGTACTTGGTTTTGGATGGTTACTATCTGTATAGTATCTGTAAAGTACTTGGTTTAAGATGGTTACTAAATGTTAACAAGTATTATGAGATGCTAGTCTCTTATTAAGAATTATCGAAGAACACAAGTTAAAGCTTCTAAGATGTGTTAGCCAAACACACTTTCAGTGAACTATCATTACCTGACCGTCATCAAAGTCACATGCCCAAGACCCAAGGACATTGAATAAAATACTTCCCCTTCATTTGTACCTGTAGTTTTAATTACAGTCAGAAGCAAAATTTGTAGGATAATTCAATATTTTTTTTTATATTTAATTATTGTAAACATATTTCATTAAATTCATAATTAATTATATTTTATGTATATTTGTATATAATTAATTTTCTTACTCAATCCCTCTGTAAGAAACATGCCGGTTATCCCAAACGCAGATTTTCGCTTGGTTCCCATAGATAGATGTAAAATAGGTCTCACAATGTAATCTTTCTCAGATGTTGGATTATTTTTAAAGCATTTATTTGTTCTAACCCATAATAATATTATATCATATTTCGAAAGCATCATTAGCTAGCATAGGAGCGTCATTCAATTTAATTTCTGATTCAAGTTTATGATAGAGGTGTTGGGACCTGGTAATATCGGTTTTTGTTGTCAACTATTTTTCTAGTTCTAGTTTTCTAGTTCTATTCTAATTGTATACTATTTGTATGAGTAAGGCATCATTGTGTAAGATTCTGAATAAGTTTAATAAACTCTTTTATTACAATACTCATCTGGTTTTCGTGATTCATGATGGCGGTTGAACTGCTTGGACTTTGATTACTAGCTATTATTAGATGGTTACTATCTGCTTGGTAGATGTCTATTAGTTGCTTGCTAGTTTTTATTAGCTGGTTACTATATGTTTAGTAGATGTATACAAGTTGTTTAGTAGATGTATACAAGTTGTTTACTAGATGTATACAAGTTGTTTACTAGATGTATACAAGTTGTTTTCTAGCTGTTTAGTATCTGGTTTTATATGTTTAGTAGATGTATAAAAGTTGTTTAGTAGATGTATACAAGTTGTTTAGTATCGGGTTTCTATATGTTTAGTATCTGTTTACTTGATGTTTACTAATTATTATTAGCTGGTTACTAGTTGTTATTAACGTCTACGAGCTTTTATAGTCTTTTGTTAAGAATCATCAAAAATTCTTGATCACTAGACGACTTTCGATGTGAAGTAAAAACTTACACTCTGATTTTCAATGTGTTTGCTATGTACATGAGAAAGAACGCAAAGCCAAAATATCTCAGGACTGATATATAAATCTTAGAGGAACATATCCGATTATGTTGGGGGAAGATGTATCCTGTGATTGTAAAACTAATTAAGAAATAAATTGTTCACAAGCTGTCTAAAAACTGTTTAGAAGCTCTTTTGATAAACAATTTTGATTCATAATGACAGATATTAAGAATATATAATAATATCATCCACTTTAACTAGTATATTGTTAAAATAAAACATTTCCATTTTTCATGTTCTTTCATCTTATGTAGGTTTAATAAATGTAATCTTAACTAGCTAGCCTTACATCCCATAACTATAGTTATAAGCTACAATAAAATGTCTAGAAAGAACAAAATATATGAATGTCAAAAACGATTTAAAACTAACTATAATTGGGAAAGTAATTGAAATCACTCCGGCGTAATACAGTAAAAAGAAAAAACACTGTGATTATCCCATTTTCTATCACCATAACAAATGTGTATACCCACACCTAAATGACCAATTGTATCCTTTGTCCAAAAATGTCTGTGACTTTCACTTATAAATTTGTCACCGATAATTTAAATCCCATTAAGCAAACCACCCATTGCTAACCATACCATAACCCCAGAGTCAAGTTGGTTACCTACAATAAACATAGGTGATGGTGTAAAGGATTGCTAAAATGCCTCGACGGAGGCGCAAAGGTCATAAAAAATGGTCATAAAAATGTTAATTAGGAAAGTATTTTTTATTTGCGAGCCATTTATAACTGTTGCCAACGACACAAACAGTTGTTACAAAGGATTTGCTTAAATGCCTCGACGCAGGCGCAAAGGTCAAGGTATTGGAAAAAATTCATGGAATATTATCCCTTCATAAAAGAGGTCATAAAACATATAATTAGGAAAGTATTTTTTTATTTGCGAACAAATTATAACTGGTACCAACAACACAAATAGTTGTTACAAAGGATTGCTAAAATGCCTTGATGCAGGCGCAAAGGTCAAGGTAATTAAAAAATTCCTGGAATATTATCCCTTGACCAAAAACGAAAATTTCTTCTATTTGGATAATAAAAAAATATATATTTATTCAATACTTTGATTTTTCCATCAAGCTGCTTGATAAATCTAGTTGTTTGATATTCTCTAACTAATTGAGTAATAAGTTTTCATGTGTCTATTTAATTTACCAAAAGCAGTATTAGTCTTCTCTCATAAAATTGAACTTTTGGATCTCTCTAATTCCCCACCGGTGAAATATATGTTCCTCATATTTAAAAATTATGGTTTGCCAACCCCGACCAACCTCCGCAACATAGATGGGTACTTGTAATTCATATTTAAGATATTTCCTCCTTCTCTAACTAATATCCTTTTATCCATCATGTAAACAGGTTTAGAATTGTATTGCATGCTTCAACCCCTAGCCACACCCACCACTGTTACAGATTTGACTTTTCCAATGGCTGCCCCAGCTACCTAAGCTGTACATTTCTTTTGATTTTCTCTTTTTCTTTCTAAGCAATGTACACAATTTTTAAACTGGTTCTGACCTCCCTCTTTAATGGCATCCTCTACTTTATTTTCGTTATATTTCTGATCTTTTCGTAACAGTAGGTTGTTGCTCTTTTATCATTTTATGGGATTATTGAGCACCCGAAATCCCAGATATTAACTCATAACATGTAATTAGCAGAATATAGTCAAAGATATCAGACTCTAAAAAGACAAGATTTACCTACAATTCAATTTACCATCTACAATCCCTGGAGAAGATTTTAGTATTTGCAGTTTAATTTTCTAATTTATTGATTTCACAGATTCCCGCTGGTAAATACCAATTTTTAACAAATGGCTTCCAACTTCATACCATTCAGACAACCAACATAATAGAACTGACTCTCAAGGTATCTGTAACGCACAATATATTTCCGTCTCTTTTCTTCTAATCAATATTAAAAAATTTCAAAAACTGTTTTTTGGAGTTCATTTTATTCTTAGAATTGAATTATTAAAAATCATTAAGCCAACAGAGATAATAATGTTTTTGTGATAATATCCCATGAATAATACATAATTCTTATTTGTATATTTTCAAAATTATTTATTTCAGAAAATTATTCATTAATCGCATTCAAATAATATTCATAATATATCTTACAATTTTTCAGATTTATCAATAGAGTTTGCCAATTATTAATATTAAATGATATTGCATCATATCTATTTTTAAGATTAAATATTAAGATAGGGTCGTCCTCGCGAGACATAGCGCTGACCAACTCACATTGGTCTGCCTCACCATTAAATTTAAGGCATTCTAAGTCTGATACTGAATCCCCTATACGAAAAATCATCTCCTTAACTTGCAGTAGCAGTCGTGACAGCGGATTATTTTCGATTTCCGCATCGTGAAGATCAATTTGGTGTTGTAACTTGGTTGTCTCCATCATCAGCTCGGTGATTCGATTTTCCACGTTCTCAATATCAAATAGATGGGAATCGGTATTGTTTTCGCTCTGCAAATCCACCAAGCGCCATTTCAGGATATCTAACTCTTCTATATTATCGTAATAGATACTACCGAATTCTCGTCGCAACTCCTTGGAAACCTTTAAAATTTCCTTAAAGATTCTTATTTCAATCATCAAATCTTCATTTATTTTAAAGTCACACTGGTTGATTTGGTTATTGATTTCAGTCATCTTTTGTCTTTCGATTTAAATTTTGTACTGTTTTAGGTTTTGTAATCTCATCAACCAGGAAAAGACAGAACGTAGAATCGAGCAGGTACTTTATATCCAAGGATCAAACCCCCTCCCCAAGAATCAAACCACCATCCCATGCGATTGGCTTAAGTAAAACCATTCCACACTGTGTCAAAGTGAGAAGAAGAATACATAAGAAACCGGAAATCAAAGGCAAAGTAAGATTGTAGCCCAATACATATCGATATTGAGAACTGTTGTTATAAGAGTATGCGTACATTTAATTGTATTTAATATATTAGTTGTTGATAATTATAATTTTATAATGGTCATCAATAAGTAAGAGGAATGGTACAGAATTTTTATTCATAATATTTAATCTTAAAAATAGATATGATGCAATATCATTTAATATTAATAATTGGCAAACTCTATTGATAAATCTGAAAAATTGTAAGATATATTATGAATATTATTTGAATGCGATTAATGAATAATTTTCTGAAATAAATAATTTTGAAAATATACAAATAAGAATTATGTATTATTCAAGGGATATTATCACAAAAACATTATTATCTCTGTTGGCTTAATGATTTTTAATAATTCAATTCTAAGAATAAAATGAACTCCAAAAAACAGTTTTTGAAATTTTTTAATATTGATTAGAAGAAAAGAGACGGAAATATATTGTGCGTTACAGATACCTTGAGAGTCAGTTCTATTATGTTGGTTGTCTGAATGGTATGAAGTTGGAAGCCATTTGTTAAAAATTGGTATTTACCAGCGGGAATCTGTGAAATCAATAAATTAGAAAATTAAACTGCAAATACTAAAATCTTCTCCAGGGATTGTAGATGGTAAATTGAATTGTAGGTAAATCTTGTCTTTTTAGAGTCTGATATCTTTGACTATATTCTGCTAATTACATGTTATGAGTTAATATCTGGGATTTCGGGTGCTCAATAATCCCATAAAATGATAAAAGAGCAACAACCTACTGTTACGAAAAGATCAGAAATATAACGAAAATAAAGTAGAGGATGCCATTAAAGAGGGAGGTCAGAACCAGTTTAAAAATTGTGTACATTGCTTAGAAAGAAAAAGAGAAAATCAAAAGAAATGTACAGCTTAGGTAGCTGGGGCAGCCATTGGAAAAGTCAAATCTGTAACAGTGGTGGGTGTGGCTAGGGGTTGAAGCATGCAATACAATTCTAAACCTGTTTACATGATGGATAAAAGGATATTAGTTAGAGAAGGAGGAAATATCTTAAATATGAATTACAAGTACCCATCTATGTTGCGGAGGTTGGTCGGGGTTGGCAAACCATAATTTTTAAATATGAGGAACATATATTTCACCGGTGGGGAATTAGAGAGATCCAAAAGTTCAATTTTATGAGAGAAGACTAATACTGCTTTTGGTAAATTAAATAGACACATGAAAACTTATTACTCAATTAGTTAGAGAATATCAAACAACTAGATTTATCAAGCAGCTTGATGGAAAAATCAAAGTATTGAATAAATATATATTTTTTTATTATCCAAATAGAAGAAATTTTCGTTTTTGGTCAAGGGATAATATTCCAGGAATTTTTTAATTACCTTGACCTTTGCGCCTGCATCAAGGCATTTTAGCAATCCTTTGTAACAACTATTTGTGTTGTTGGTACCAGTTATAATTTGTTCGCAAATAAAAAAATACTTTCCTAATTATATGTTTTATGACCTCTTTTATGAAGGGATAATATTCCATGAATTTTTTCCAATACCTTGACCTTTGCGCCTGCGTCGAGGCATTTAAGCAAATCCTTTGTAACAACTGTTTGTGTCGTTGGCAACAGTTATAAATGGCTCGCAAATAAAAAATACTTTCCTAATTAACATTTTTATGACCATTTTTTATGACCTTTGCGCCTCCGTCGAGGCATTTTAGCAATCCTTTACACCATCACCTATGTTTATTGTAGGTAACCAACTTGACTCTGGGGTTATGGTATGGTTAGCAATGGGTGGTTTGCTTAATGGGATTTAAATTATCGGTGACAAATTTATAAGTGAAAGTCACAGACATTTTTGGACAAAGGATACAATTGGTCATTTAGGTGTGGGTATACACATTTGTTATGGTGATAGAAAATGGGATAATCACAGTGTTTTTTCTTTTTACTGTATTACGCCGGAGTGATTTCAATTACTTTCCCAATTATAGTTAGTTTTAAATCGTTTTTGACATTCATATATTTTGTTCTTTCTAGACATTTTATTGTAGCTTATAACTATAGTTATGGGATGTAAGGCTAGCTAGTTAAGATTACATTTATAATACCTACATAAGATGAAAGAACATGAAAAATGGAAATGTTTTATTTTAACAATATACTAGTTAAAGTGGATGATATTATTATATATTCTTAATATCTGTCATTATAAATCAAAATTGTTTATCAAAAGAGCTTCTTAACAGTTTTTAGACAGCTTGTGAACAATTTATTTCTTAATTAGTTTTACAATCACAGGATACATCTTCCCCCAACATAATCGGATATGTTCCTCTAAGATTTATATATCAGTCCTGAGATATTTTGGCTTTGCGTTCTTTCTCATGTACATAGCAAACACATTGAAAATCAGAGTGTCCCCCAACATAATCGGATATGTTCCTCTAAGATTTATATATCAGTCCTGAGATATTTTGGCTTTGCGTTCTTTCTCATGTACATAGCAAACACATTGAAAATCAGAGTGTAAGTTTTTACTTCACATCGAAAGTCGTCTAGTGATCAAGAATTTTTGATCATTCTTAACAAAAGACTATAAAACCTCGTAGACGTTAATAACAACTAGTAACCAGCTAATAATAATTAGTAAACATCAAGTAAACAGATACTAAACATATAGAAACCCGATACTAAACAACTTGTATACATCTACTAAACAACTTTTATACATCTACTAAACATATAAAACCAGATACTAAACAGCTAGAAAACAACTTGTATACATCTAGTAAACAACTTGTATACATCTAGTAAACAACTTGTATACATCTACTAAACAACTTGTATACATCTACTAAACATATAGTAACCAGCTAATAAAAACTAGTAAGCAACTAATAGACATCTACCAAGCAGATAGTAACCATCTAATAATAGCTAGTAATCAAAGTCCAAGCAGTTCAACCGCCATCATGAATCACGAAAACCAGATGAGTATTGTAATAAAAGAGTTTATTAAACTTATTCAGAATCTTACACAATGATGCCTTACTCATACAAATAGTATACAATTAGAATAGAACTAGAAAACTAGAACTAGAAAAATAGTTGACAACAAAAACCGATATTACCAGGTCCCAACACCTCTATCATAAACTTGAATCAGAAATTAAATTGAAAGACGCTCCTATGCTAGCTAATGATGCTTTCGAAATATGATATAATATTATTATGGGTTAGAACAAATGAATGCTTTAAAAATAATCCAACATCTGAGAAAGATTACATTGTGAGACCTATTTTACATCTATCTATGGGAACCAAGCGAAAATCTGCGTTTGGAATAACCGGCATGTTTCTTACAGAGGGATTGAGTAAGAAAATTAATTATATACAAATATACATAGAATATAATTAATTATGAATTTAATGAAATATGTTTACAATAATTAAATATAAAAAAAATATTGAATTATCCTACAAATTTTGCTTCTGACTGTAATTTAAACTACAGGTACAAGTGAAGGGGAAGTATTTTATTCAATGTCCTTGGGTCTTGGGCATGTGACTTTGATGACGGTCAGGTAATGATAGTTCACTGAAAGTGTGTTTGGCTAACACATTTAGAAACTTTAACTTGTGTTCTTTGATAATTCTTAATAAGAGACTATAGCATCTCATAATACTTGTTAACATTTAGTAACCATCTAAAACCAAGTACTTTACAGATACTATACAGATAGTAACCATCCAAAACCAAGTACTGTACAGGTACTATACAAAAAGTAACCATCCAAAAACAATACTAAACAGAAAGTAACCATCAAAATACTGCTAAGTAACAACTAAATACAACGTGTTCAACGTGTCAAGTCCATGTCAATATGAGTACTACCCTAAAAAATTATATATCTCTGGATAATCTTCAAAGTCAATACCTATTAAATTCTGGATGGAGCAGTGGAGATGAAATTTCTACAGGACCCCACTTCATCTTTTCTGTACCAATCAAATTTTGTTGGGATTGGCTGAGGTTTATAAAAAAGTTTTGTTAAATTGTAAACACGAACTAGTGTTGATGCTAACTAAGAATCGTGGTGAGTCTTGAACAAACCAGAAATGAAAAAACTTTTAAACTGAAAATTACGAAAAAAACCTGGAAAGTTCCCCATGTAACTCTGAGCTATTTTGCAAAAATTAAGATGTACGATATTATTAAAAGTTGTGTAAACCTACCAATCGCATTCCAGAGTTGGGATTTATATGTTAACCCCAAATTGGGGTATGGGAATCAATAGAGCTGAAATGTGAAATTGTCGGTTAACCTTGAAAAACCAAGATTTGCCATAATTGGATTTACACTAAATGGAGAACTTATCACAAATAACTTATCAAACTTGAAAGTTCACATGAATTCTGAGTCATTTCCATAATAATCTGAATGTCGATTTAAGTAAGAATTAGTATGCTCACCTATATGAAATGTATACAAGATTTCAATCTAGTTACTATAATCGTGAATCAAAACCATTTTTGACCCCAAATGAATTTAAATTGAAGACCCCTATTATTGTGGTTGATCTTTCATATCAAAACGAATCAGTAAATTAATTGGTCCTATTGATGTGAGAATTTCAATAGAACTAAAGACACCAAGTCATAAAAATTAATCTGAATGTTGATTTTAGTAAGAATTAGTATGCTCACCTATATGAAATGTATACAAGATTTCAATCTAGTTACTATAATCGTTAATCACAACCATTTTTGACCCCAAATAAATTTATTTTGAAGACCCTTATTATTGTGGTTAAGCTTTCATATCAAAACGAATCAGTAAAAATTGGCCCTATTGATGTGAGAATTTTAATAGAACTAAGGACACCAAGTCATGAAAATATCCAAGCTTACTGTCTCCTCATATATGACCGTTTAGTTGAATATAACCCACTAAACGGACTAGTACAACGAGTTGTTTAACATTAGAAAAATGTTGAAAGATATTGTATCGATTGATGTTCAAGGTTTCTTTGATAATAATAATAATTTTATTCTAAAGGAAATTGGAATTGTATTCGAAAAAGATCCAAACTTGAATAATAGTTTTTTAATAGAACCACCATATGATTTTACTATGCTAAATACCAAATCTCGAAAGACTGCAATTTGGTTAACCAATACACATCACAAAATTTTTTGGAATGATGGAGAAAATAGATTTCCACAAACTCGAAAGTATCTAAGGACAATTACAAGCGGAAAACAAATTATTTGTAAAGGTGTGGAAAAGAAACGATTTCTAGAGAAGTTTTTTGGGAGTCGTCAGCTCATTTATATCGAGGAAATGGGGTGTCCGTCATTAAACAGGTTTAAAGGAAACCGGTTTCCCCATTGTGAAACACACCTTAAGGGCGGGGTTTGTGCTCTTAAGAAAATAAAATTAACCAAATGAAGTTTCATGAGGAAGTTGACCAATTTATTAAACAATTTAAAGGAGAGATAATTGGTCAGCATTTTCAATACCTTCTAAACACAAAAACTATGTTCATGAATCGAGGTGGACATGATCTCACTACTACGAATTATGGTGAACACTTTACATTTTGTAATCCAGAAATGACGTCGGAAACGTGCGCCTGCTTCTTCTATGCAAATCGTCGGAATCAAAGCAAGAATCAAATTAATTTCAATATATAATCAAACATGTTCGCAATACCAATATAATGAATAAATGTATTATTATGCTACAAAATACACTTCTGACTTTTTATTTCGAGTTAAATTTACAGGTATGGAGAATGGAAAATATTTCCTTGACTGAGATATGTCGGCTACTTGCGAGTTGTTGCGCGGTCGTGATTTCAACCCCTATTATGGGAACGTATTAGAGCTCGTATGAGGTCGTTGGCGTGAGGCCCATGATCTTGTCAATGAGCGTGCGCCTTCTGGGTTGTGCATGTGTCCCTTTTATTGCGGTCAGGTAATTGACAGGTGCGCATGTTCGGGTAGCTCTTGCTTGAATCCCTTTTATGACATGTTTATGACCCATTTGTGGAAAGGAGAGAATCTTAGACAATTTACCAGTTAAACGTTCTGGGGCGGAAACAAAAATGTGTATTTGAAAATATTCCACATCTGAGAATCATTAACTTGTGAGATTTATTTTATTGGGGTTCTTTTGATTTCTAAATTAGTTTTACAATCATAGGAAACATTATTCCCCAACATGATCGGACAAGTTCCTCTAAGATAACCATCTTTGAATACTTTGGGTGTGCGACCTTTCACACGTGCACAGCAACACCTGTGATAATGAGGCAAAAGGGTACGTGATCACACCTTTCCCCAACATGATCGGATATGTTCCTCTAAGATAACAACCTTTGGATACTATGGTTGTGCGACCTTTCTCACGTGCAACTTTCTCACCTGACTATTAATTGCACATAATGAGGGGAAGGATACATGATCAATATTGTCACATGGGGATGTGGGGGCGATGGGGGCAATAAGGTATACTCTTTATAGACATGATCGCGACATTTTTATGACTTCAAAGCCCATTAAAATCAGTTAATTTATTGGATTATGCTAATTGTCCCAGAACCCGCATACGTTAATGAGGGGGGAGGGGGGGCCGGGGGCCATTAATATGCTAATTGTCCCAGAACCCGTCTTTCCCTACTACTGATTTTGTATGTACATTCCTGAGCTTCTTGCGCAGCGCAAGTTTGTTTCAGCAGTATGTCACGCCCACTCGAACGCCCACAAGCCGCCCCAAACTGTGGCTCCTACAGTTTTTGGGCTGGAATAACAATTTTAACTGAAATGCATTTTCCCCATCAATACCTATACCTAAAGCTTGCCACACCCACTTTAACGCCAACAAACTGACCACAAACTTTAAAAAAAACGTAAGTGTGCACGGTAATATCTCGCAAACTATCAAAGATAGAGAATTGGTACTTCAGATTTATATTCCGAAGCCTTGTACGCAGCGCAAGTTTGTTACGCTAACATGTTACACCCACTGTAACGCCCACAAACCGCCCAAGCCTGTTGCGCCCACAATTTTCATACTAGAAACAAAATTATAACTTAAATACCTATCGATTGACCCAAAAAAAGATTGCCACGCTCACGCCTAATGCTTAAATCTGTCTGTCGCTCATATAACCATATATTGAGATCGCATATCTCGCTTTGCTGCTCGCATATCTCCATCTCCTTTTGGGCCTTTTAACTGAGTTACGGGTATCTGATAGTCGAGGTACTCGACTATAGCGTTCTCTCTTGCTTTATTAATGATATTGTAGCGATAAGGTGTGATAAGAAGCAGTAAATCTATTTGTTTAAACATTTATAGGTATTTGTTTAAACATAGAAATGCAATTTAAATTTGAGAATAATAAAATTAGTTTATAATTTGTTTTAAAATGTTTTAAAGCTGTTTAAGACTTGCAAATTAAATATTTTTTAGCAAAATGATATCCGTGGGCATTATAAAGAATTTGTATTTAAACAAATCTCAAGTCCCCGTCAGCTACAAATGCTTATTTCGTATTTATATTTCGCAATGGCTTGGCTATTTCCTTATATCAGAGAGCGAGACAGCAAGTTGTGGAGGCCATGACGTCACAAGGGACAAAGCGGAATAGGAAAAATTCAGTTATTTGCGGGTATGTCTTAAGATTATGAACACATTCTAAGACCACTTTGACAACATTTTTATCATCATATACTGTGTTTATGCTATGCCTATTTCATGAAATCAATTCATGAAATGACCAAATTCGTATGTGCATAAACACAGTTTCATGAATTCGATAACACACGAAAGTTGACTATGAATTCAGTCCCAATTTACGAAATGCTGAGGCACAGCCTACATCACAGCCTACTACTCTAAAGAGCTCTGTATCAAATTCGAAAAATTTGACAGCTTTACTAATATCATTTTATGAATTTGTCTGTGTTGTATAAACAGGGGCTATTATAATTTCATGTGTTGGAGAATGCATGAAATTCATAGCATAAACATAGTAATAGAAATGGCAAAAGAAAAAATTCAAAAAAAAGAATGGAATTTTGGTTTAGCAGGCGTCTTCGAATTAGAGAGCGGTATTTTTAGTCAAAAGTTTTCAGCATAGTGAATAGGAATTTATAGATCAAGAATTCGCATCTCAAGACATCACAGTGGCAGAGCTTAAATTTCCAAATGTTCGTAGGACATCTTCATTTAAATTGTCAGCTATTCCTGAAGTATATAATGTATTAAATTCTAAAAGTTCTTGGCCAACAGACGGAGAATTAATAACAGGCCTTCCACTGTAGTTTATTTTTGGCTATCAAAATGTTAGGGGACTTAGTATGAAGAACCATAGGCCTTATGCTAGCTCCTCTGCTTTTTCTGAAGGCATTCTGGCCCTTACTGAGACGGCTTAATCCGGAGATATCTGGCTCAGAAGATCTGTCCAACAATTGTGATACGTATTGAACTGATCGCTCTTCTCGTGCGGGGGTGGGGTGCGGATTGGCGTTACCTCTACTTTAACTTCGGAAAAAACATACTTTATAAATCCAAATAATATAGAAATCGTTGGTGTTCAAGTTTCTTTGCAATCCTTTTCTATTTTTGTAACACGTTCTTATATTCCACCTGGATCCGTCTTTATAATTTATGAGCACCATTTGTCTGCAATAAAAACGGTTCTTTCTCATCTTTCCGACAGGGATCTCTGGATTGTTTTGGGTGATTTCTATCTCCCTAACATTTCTTGGTCCCCTTCCACTGAATCACTTGCCTCTACAGCTTTATCTGCCCATGACTTCGTTGACGGTTTGGTCATTACAGCAAGTTAGCTTCATACTTAATTGCCCCCATCGCCCCCACATCCCCATGTGACAATATTGATCATGTATCCTTCCCCTGATTATGTGCAATTAATAGTCACGTGAGAAAGGTGCACGTGAGAAAGGTCGCACAACCATAGTATCCAAAGATTGTTATCTTAGAGGAACATATCCGATCATGTTAAGGAAAGGTGTGATCACGTACCCTGTTGCCTCATTATCACAGGTGTTGCTGTACCCGTGAGAAAGGTCGCACACCCAAAGTATTCAAAGATGGTTATCTTAGAGGAACATGTCCGATCATGTTGGGGAACAATGTTTTCTATGATTGTAAAACTAATTTAGAAATCAAAAGAACCCCAATAAAATAAATCTCATAAGTGATTCTGAGATGTGGAATATTTCCAAACACACATTTTTGTTTTCGCTCCAAGTAGGGTGGATTTGTATGTTCTGGACCGCTATGGGGTTTGTATGTTCTGGACCACTTTTTTATCGCTGGTGCGGGGGCGCTTATCGCGAGCGGAAGTTGTTGTTGTGGAAGTTTCTGGGGCCGCGATCACTCCCCCTCCCCCTTCCCCTCCCGCTTGTCCTGGGGCTTGACTCTCTGGGGGTTGCGCTCACTTCCCCTCCCACTTCCCCTCCCGCTTGTCCTGGGGCTTGATCCTCTGGGGGGTTGCGCTCACTTCCCCTCCCGCTTGCCCTCGGACTCACACTCTCGTTTGCGATAGCGCCCACTCCGCCCTCCCCTCCCACTCCCCCTCGCACTTGAACTCTCTCACTCTCGTTTTAAAAAGCTATGCATGTGTATATATATTATTTTCTTTGGTTTACAAACTCCTGTATTATGTGAATATTAATATAGTACAAGCAATTTGTATCCATAGAAAATAATACACTCTTTTTATATCAATTTACTTTCTCTGATTTTTTTTTTTGAAGCGTTTTATGTATATTTTTTTCAATGGAATACAAATCGTCGTATTATGTGAATATTAATATAATACAAAGAGTTTGTGCCCCATAGAAAAAACAAATATACTCTCTTTTTTTATCTCACTTCACTTTCTCTGCATTTTGAAGGCTTTAAATATATTTTTAAAGTTATCGTGTTTAAAGATCTATTAAATATAGTAGATTTTTCCACATGATAACGTTAAAACAATATACTCTTTATCTCACTTCACTCTCTCAACATTTTGAAGGCTTTAAATATATTTTTTGATGTCATCGTGGTGCAATATCTATTAAATATATTAGATTTTTCCACACACAATAACAACAAAACAATATACTCTTTCACTTCACTTTCTCCACATTTTTGAAGGCTTTAAATATATATATATATATATTTTTTTTTTGAACACATTATTGAAGGCTTTTGAAATATATTTTTTTTGTTATCGCGGAAAGAGTTCTTCTATTAAATAAATAGCAAATCTTTTTCCGCGACACAAAAAAAAAATACTCTTTTCTCTCACATCACTTTCTCTGCAATTCTGTTTTCTTTTTATTTATTTTTGTTTTTTTTTTGAAGGCTTTAAAAATATTTTTTTTTCTGTTCGCATCAAAAGATCTATTAAATATAGCAGATCTTTCTGAACGATCCAGAAAAAAAATATACTCTTCAACTCACGTTACACCCACACACAGACACACACGTACACGACCGTTGAAGATATTTGATATTTGATATATTGTTCCTGTTCAACGCTCCAGTGCCGTACTTTGTGAATATTAATACAAGCCATAGATCGTTGTACAGAAACAATATTTTTTTTGTTTGTTTTGTTTTGTTATATACTAGTTCTCACAAACCTCACATAATTTTTTTTTTTTTTTTGGGGGATGTAAGCTGAAATGAGAACTTTGCATATTAAGAGATTCTATTTTTTCAGGAGTAAATAAGTTTTTTATTAATTTTTGATAATATATATATATATGTGTGTGTGTGTGTATATAATTAATATCGCTTTTCAATTCTATCAGCCAAATCCTGGTAGCGTTGCATAATAATATAAACTCCTGTTTTGAAGCGTTTTCTAATGTTACGCGAAATCTTTATATCGGTGTCTGATATGTGTGCCCCTATTGTCATCAATTTTCTCATATTACGTAAGGTCCGTAGTTCAAGATCGGGGAGTATATCTTCATACTCAATACAAAATTCGTCTATTTCCTTTTTTAGATCATCCACTTCGTCTGTATTAACGAATGTTTCAACCTCATAACTGCTTAATTCTTTTCTATTTCTATATCCCATACCGAAAACGTCATCTTCATCCTCAACAATAATTTTAGAATTTTTTTTTGATAAGTTTTCACGCATAAAGCGATAGCGTTGCATTAGATTGAAGGCCCCCCACATGAATTGCCCCCTGATTGGGCGTAAGGCCCTGTAGTCCCCAGGCGTAATTACTGTTCCTACAGACACCATTTTTTTTATCGTACGTAAGGTCCTCAGATCGCTGCTAGATATTACATCATCGTATAACGTACGAAATTCTTCAATTTCATCTTTTAACTCCCGAATTTCCCTCTCAGCAACATCAACAGGGTCTTCAATGTTGTTAGATGATCCTCGTTTAGCAAACAAATTTTTGGGTCGAGGATCTTCCTTTTCAACAGCATCAGAAGCAGCAGCAGCAGCAGCAGCAGCACCAGCAACATCAGCAGCATCGTCAACAGTAGCACCATCATCAGTACTAGCAGCATCACCATCACCATCAATGATAGATTTAGAAACTTGTGTTTTGGGGTCCTTTATTTTTTTTTTTTTGATTAAAAAAATAAAAAAAGGGATGAAGAATAAATTGTAATTTTACATTCTTTTTTATGTTTTTTTTTTTGTCTAGGCGCAGCAGGTATGGTTATGGTGGTGACCTACGTTATTATCCTCAATGGTGTCCTCAGGAACTTGTGTTAAGATCTTGTAGTCGTGGACGACGTAGTCTTCTTCATCTTCTTCTTCTTCTTCTTCTGCGGGTATGTAACCGGGTTGTCTGCGTTTACACACCACGCATTTGTAATTACCACATCGAAGCGATTTCGGTGGTCTAACCAATTTGCTTAACCAACTTGAATCGGATGCTTCTTCTGCTCCTACTACAACTTGCTTGAATTTGTTCGTTTGTGACTCCATGTTTACTTCTGCTTGCTTAGTTCTGGTTCTAAGTCTAGATGTTGGCGGCGGCGGCGGTGGTGGGTTATATATATTGTTCACGTACTTAGTCAATGTAAGACAATTATGAACTGCCTTTGAATTTGACTGTCCCAGCTCTATTTATTGGCAATTTTTCTCCGATTGACTGTGTGTGTATGTGGACGCTATATTTTTTCTCACAATCACAATCACTTGCAAATACAAAGTAAGTGCTTTTTTGTTTGAAATCCCTTTTGAACACCGGATGCGCGATAATTGCATCCAATACAAAAAAAAATTATTAATTTGCTTATTTCTACCCCCACGCTCAATTTTTTTATTTGAGTAGGTGGCTTGCTGGAATTTTTTTAAAGTTATGTGAAAGATAACTCTATATTTTCTCGCAATCACTTGCAAATACAAAGTAAGTGCTTTTTTGTTTGAAATCCCTTTTGAACACCGGATGCGCGATAACTGCATCCAAGGCATCCACGATCAATTTTTTTTATTTGAGTAGGTGGCTTTCTGGATTTTTTTTTTTTAAAAGTTATGTGAAAGATAACGAAGAAAAAAAGGGATTTAAATTTATTGGCTGAGTGGGTGATTTAAATCCCCAACTGCGCATTTTTGTTTTTTTTTTTTCCAAAGTTATGCGAAAGATAACGAAGGAAAAAAAAGGGATTTAAATTTATTGGCTGAGTGGGTGATTTAAATTCCCAACTGCACAACAAGTGAGTGATAAAAAAATCCCGGTCTCGCCCTCCCTCCCGCTCCCGCTCTCCCTCTCGCTCTCCCTCCCGCTCTCCCTCCCGCTCCCCCTCCCGCTCACCCCAATATTAAATGCGATTTTTAATTTCACCACAATATGAAATATTAGTATTTTAATTTATTTTTAATTTTTTTTTGTTTTTTAAATATTTTGAGGACAATAAACATTATTAAGTTCGTGATTATTATTTCGAAGTGCTGATGCTGTATCTTCAGTCATCGCAACTTTGATGCAGTCTATATAACAAGAAAAGATTATTTGAAATATTACAATTGCAAGATAGACTATCAAAAGCAATAATAAGAGTATAATAGTAATGTTAATATGATTGACATATTTTGGTACAAATGGTGTTTTTGAAACGTCATCGTTGTCTGCTGCTGCTGCTACTGTTGTTGTTGTTGTTGTTGTTGCTGAGGCTGGTGCTTTGGTGCTGGTTGTTGTTGTTGTTGTGTTGTCTGGTGCTACTGCTGCTGCTGCTGCTGATGATGAGTCTGGTTCTATGATGCTGCTGGTTGTTGTTTGTGTTGCTGCTGTTGTGTTGTCTGCTGCTGCTGCTGCTGATGAGGCTGGCTCTTTGGTGCTGGTTGTTGTTTCTGTTTCTGTTGTTGTTGTTGTTGTTGTTGAGGGTTGTGGTGTTGTTATAGTTGTTGTTGTTGTTTGATTTGAAGTGATTTTAGCGACTGCGCATACTAACAGTAATAGGAATACGTGAAAATGCATTTTTTTTTTTTTTGTTCGAAATGCTGGAGAGAGAGAGACTCGAGAATAATTTCCAACATACTAAATCTACTGACCAACATACAGTCAATTTTATAGCTGAATCTATATACTTTTTCCCATTTTCTTTGTTTCCTTTTTACAATCTCTCGCTCTATAATATACACACATACACACAACCAACACAGGAAGCCTCTCACTTATTATTCAGATATACTAGATGATGACGATGATGTCGATCTGAAATATATAAATCAAATAAAATAATTGATATAGTATATATATATATATATATATATATATATTTATTAGTAGTATACTTACAAAATTTGATAGGAGGTCATAATTTGTAATGCGTCATGTTCATCAACCAATTTTTGTTGTATGTATTTGGAATGTTGTTCTTTTTTACAATCTATTACATCATCAGCAGCAGCAGCAGCATAAGTTGTACTCATCTCTTTATTCGCTTCCATTTGATTAAAGGTAATATTTAAATTTTTAATATGTTCTAATCGCATATGTATACTTTGGAGAGTTTCTTTATCCTCGGGCGACAGAATATGTAGATAATTTTGAATGAAATCAATAATTTTTTTTGTAAATGTCATTTTTTTTTGTGATGTTATTATTGAATATTCATATGCAAGATCTGTTGATAATCATTGATGTTATACGTTCCGATGTGACTCTCTAACTGAAGGTGTGTGGGGTTGGCTTCATCGTAATTATCATCTCCCACATCGATGGTAAAGTCTCGTTCAAATAAATAATTTTTCTCTAATAGGTTTCGCTCATTGATATTGCTTACAGCATTATAGTGATGACAAAAAATTCGTAATGTTTTATTTGTGAAATCGCTATAATAATTGCATCGAATATTGACAATACTTCTCAAGTATCTTAATTTGAAATATCTACAAATTACAGCGGGTGCATCAATTATTCCACCAATATCCTCTTCTTTTCTAATTAACTCTTGACGGAAATTTTCAACTACCTCATCGATCGTGGGGAAAGTAAGAGGCATTTGCTCGAA
Source organism: Drosophila subpulchrella (assembly GCF_014743375.2). Lineage (NCBI taxonomy): Eukaryota > Metazoa > Arthropoda > Insecta > Diptera > Drosophilidae > Drosophila > Drosophila subpulchrella. The sequence goes on along the minus strand of NW_023665460.1, from coordinate 371,668 downwards.
TAGTATCAAATCTCGTTTAAATCTATTATCATGTTGATTTTTGTTGTTGTTGTTGTTGCTGGTGCTGCTCTCTCGAATCACTTCCACAAATGCGGTATTAAGTTCAAAAATTAAATTTACTTTGACAGTCAATGTTTCGTTTACAACGAGATCAAAACTACAGTATTTAATTTCCGTTTGATAGGGAATTTTTTTGATATCAGATTCGCTTTTTACTGGCGTTATTCCTCCGACGACGATTCCAAGTACAAATAATAATATCAAAACCATAATTATTTTCATTTTTTTTTTTTTTTTGTTTTTTTGTATTTTATTAATTTTTAATATGCGATTATATACTTTCCCTGTGGGCGAATGCTTAGAGACTAGTTTTACAGAATTGTGATTAAAGTAAAAAATGCATGAATGCATGTATAGTAAATATGTGTATAAAGAATATAAATTTTTTTTGTCGTCTCTCTCTCGGGCTCTGGCTTTGGCTCTCTACTGATTATTGAGTATTAGATGCATTTGTTAGGGCTGATAGCTTAGCAACACACTAGTAAGTAAATGCATGAATAAAGTATGTGTATATGCGTATATGTGTATAAGTATAAAAAAGATTAAAAAAGTTTTTTTGTCTGCTCTCTTTCTCTCGGACTCCGGCCGGCTCTCTCCACTGCTTATCGTTTATTGGCTGCGTCTGTTTGTTTGTATTGTCATCGACTTCTAGCGCGTGCCCCTCTCTCAAGTGATTGTCATCGTCGCAGTTTGTACATAGTTGTTGATGTCTTCGTTGAGGATAATGTTCTTCAGGGTGTTGGGGTTTTTTTCAACAAATGTTTGTTCTACCTCACCGTTTGGTAATAAACGTTCAATTAAGACTGTTTCAATATATTGCTGGCATTTTATATTTAGTGTTCTCTTCTCATAATTGCTTTTATACAAACAACGAATTGATATAGCCGACTCTTTATATTGGAGATTAAAGTGCCTATAGAATGGTGCTGTTGCATTCAATATTCCTCCAATATTTTTCTCCTTTTCTATTAGGTTTGTTTGGAACAATTCGATTACTTCATCCACCGTTACTTTAATATTATCCTCGGCATTGTCCTCATCGTTAGCTGTTGATGTTGATTCTGCTGGTGGTGGTGGTGTTGACGATTCAGTTATCAATTCTATCAACCCAATGGGTTTTATAGTTGTGGTTGGTGGTGGTGGTGGTGGTGTTAATGATGATTGTTTCAAAAATTGTAATGAGAGGTTTACTTTTAACACCTCGTTGTTCGATAATGTTATATTAAATTCTACACTTTTTGTATTTGCATTGATACTATTGGTGATATTCAGAATAGAAGCAAATTCAGGATTCGGAATAGGATTACAGTTTCCTCCCGAATTGCAACCGAATAGTAAAATAATTGTAATGATTATTATTCGCAACATTTTTATTTATATTTTTTTTGTTCTTATTCTAGTTTTGATTGTAGTTTCTAGCTTGCAGTTCGACTTGCTACTAATGCTTGCTTGCTTGCTTGCAATCTCACAGAGAACGAAATAGAAAAAATATTCACATATACGTATATATATATATATATATATATATATATTTATAATATTTTTCTAACCTCGTTTGATAGCGGTGTATATTCGAATAATTTGTCATGAATTATGAGACAGTATGCAGATGTTTTTGAAGGGATATTACTTTGTGTTTTAATCTCAATTCGTATATCAATGGGTCCACTTTTTACTGCTTCATTTTGATGTGTAACATCTAAGACAATAATGGGAGCCTTATTTTTATAAGTCTCTAGCGATAATAACGGTTGTGACTCACAGCCGTAGTAACTTTTTTGAAAATTGATATACATATCGTATAATAGTGCATATCTATTATAAGAAAAATTTTGATTTAATCCGTCATACGGATATACTTCAGAATTGAGATATACTTTCACATCGACTAAATCACAATGAACATACTTCTTATTGTTTTTAAATGCGATAATAACATAGCGAGGGCGTTCAGTTTCAGCAGCTAATTTAACACTCCAAATAAATGTAGTAGTCTGTGGAACTACTGGGTTATAATATATATCCCAACTCCTGAAGGGAATCAATAATGGCGTTTGTTTGTTTATCACATTAAACATATACAATTTATAAGCATCAGACAATTGTACATGGGGCATTTTCCAAACAATGCTCGAAATCGTCATTTTCAATTGACTCATTGTTAAAGCTACAGCAGTGCTCTTATAAACATCATCGTTATCTTTTCCTCTTAATAGAACTAGCTCGTGTTTCCCATTAAGCAATATTTTATTGTAGTCTTCAGCAAATCCAAGTAACAGATTCAACGGTACACAAAAATTAAAGTTTCCTCTTTCAAGTTTTAAATTGTCTGTGATGGACCATCCACAATTTTCGAGCAAGTGTTCTTGATTTCGTTTAATTGATAAATAATTTTTTAAATCGCTTGTTACACCCAAATGTCGTGTTCGATCAATTTCAATACCATTCAATTCGTATCGAATTTCACTAAATAGATACGCCATACAATTATTCAATAATGCTATTGTGGTTTCGATTTGATCATCAACTTTTGTAATATGCCCTTGAATGTGAAGAAAACTTTCGCTCGGCAACACATACAAATCTTGATTTTGTATGGCAATCCGAATTTCGTCATTGTTCTCATACGATCGCAAATAGGGTGAATTACTATGATAATCTTTCTTTATTATTGAATTATCAATAGTCGGTTTCTCGAGCACGTTAATTATATGTGACATTTTTTTTTGTTTTTAATTTGAATCCTAAACTCAATAAAAATTTTTTATTGCACTCCGTTAATGGGATTTGTTTTTGTTGTCGTCGCCGTCGTTGTTGTTGTTGTTGTTGAGTAGCTAATCTGGTCAGCGTTGGTGAAGCGAGTGAGGGAGAATTGAGTGATAATGCCTTTTTATAGACATTGTTGTTGTTGTTGTTGTTGTTGTATATAATCATGTTTTTTAAATTGGTTTTAAATGTAATCTTATTGTAATTCTTTCACCGCGAAAATTAATCAGATTACCGTCTTGATCACAGATTTTTAAAGTTATCGAATGTATTTCTTTTGTGTTTACTGGTAGATATATAACATTTTGTGGTACCTCAGTTATTTTATATCCAGGACTAACGACAAGCGCAAACTGATGTAGTGTGTGTGTTGTTTCGTTGTTTATATATGTACCATTTATAATATTACATTGTACACAAATGGTATTAATTTTTGTGATATCAATTGCCTTATCAGAAGTATGTAATATATTGGGGCTTAATATTTTCGAGGTGAATCCCAATAAAGAGCCGATTGACTTTTCCTTATTAAAATATATTTCATCAGTTGCAGAGAAAATTTCTGATTGCAAAGTGTTATAGTTTGGAACTAGATAAAATTTAGGACTTCCGTCAGCCACATTCTGTGTTAACTTTCTATATTTTCGCGTCAATAGATCGTTAATATCGCTGATTTCGTAGGAACCTACGGGGATTTTTATCAAATGTTTACCAATATGAAATAAATTATTGTCTACGTCAACGTTTGGAATCGAATTATAAGTGTCCAGGCTGATTAACGCACACTGATAGTTCTGTTCAAGTTCAATTGGAGGAAAATAATCTGCAACAAGTACTGACGTATTGCCTGTTAGTGTTAATGTTATCGACATCTTAACGGTTCGGGAGGGAATGAAATGTTTATAGACTTTACACATACACATATATAGTATGCTGCGTGTGTGTGTGTGTGTGTGTGTGTGTGTGTTTACAAATCAATCCAGGAATTATGCTCTGATGAGAATCCCAACCATTTAACGAATGCTCTACCATTTCGACGTCTAATAACCTTCTCCACTAGATATGTATCGGGAAATTTAGTTTTCATCAGCTCATATTCGTAAAATCCTCCCTTAATATCATTTCCCTGATAATCTTTCAATATATACGTGATGGGATTGGTATTTTGTATCCGTTTGATTTGGAATATCTCTGTTGTCCAGTTTGGAGTATAACCTTTTTCGAACACATGTTTATATTTACTTATTCGCACATAATCGTCAACTTTGAATTTTGGTTTATGAGTGATTTTCAGATGATTGTAAACGGTTTGGAGGAGTAATTCTTCATTTAGAAAACTTACATCGTTTGGTGCCATCAGAATTGTTTTATGGTATGTGTTATTATATTTAGCAATCAATGCCTTATAGATATTAATCCATTTGTAGCTACCTTGATAGCTGAACTCTTTCCACATCATATTTTTGATGGTTCTATTAAATCGTTCAACGATGCTGGCTTTTAAAATACTATACGTTGAATAATGATTAATATGATTTAATTTCATCAGATTTTGAAATGTCTTATTGAAAAATTCTTTACCATCATCTGTTTGTAAGTTTTTCGGTTTTCTTTGTGCGTCATCGAAAATGCTTTTCATACTCTTTGTGACGCTGTCTCCTGTTTTGTTTTTAATAGCAACAGCCCATGCTTGCTTCGAAAACGTATCAATAACAGTTAAAAGATAACGATATCCCTTATTATATAATTGATAGGGTATCATTTCAACTAAATCGGCTTGCCATAAATCATCTATCCCCTTCATTATCACACGTCGTCTGATAAAATTTTTTCGTCCTTGTCTATGCAACTCTTCGGTGAGTTGTCTTTTATCCGCATTCAAGTTATTGTTGTTGTTGTTGTTGTTGTTGTTGTTGTTGTTGTTGTCACTCATTTTGTATATTTTCAATGCCTTTGATAATAATAGGAAACTGTACTTTAATTCTTTTCACCTCATCTGAAGGTAGCTGTGTAGAGAGTAATTTAAAGAGAACGTCCTCAAGCCGTTGAATATTGTCTTCTAATCGCTCTATATACTTAGTATAAATATCTTGTGAGTAGTCCTCTAGAGCTAATTTTATAAGATTCGCACTTTCAGTGACATCTGATTGAAGGTTTGTTTCCAATGAAATTATTTTGCTTTTTAAAATATTTATGCTCTGTCTCAAGCTGTTTAAATCAATATCCGTTTTCTCTTGTCGATTTAAAATATATTTTTTTAGACTTGCTCCTCCTCCTCCTACTCCTCCTCCTCCGGACGACAAGCTTTCACCAAATTTATTAATCTGATTCATTTTATTATATTTGCCTCTCTAAGCTCTTCAATAATGGATATAATTTCGTTTTTGTGATTGGTATTTCCAGCACTCTCGGATGCTAATAGTAATCTTAATCTCTCGATTAATTCATTCGGATCATCCCAATACTTGTATCCTCTATCCTCCGTGGAGTAAGATTTTGTTGTTGCTGCTGCTGCTGCTGTTTGTGTTGTAAGCAAACCTTTACCAATAAGTTGTGTTTTCGGTTTGAATAGATTTTTTATAATATGCTGATACTTAAATGATTTAGACCCCTTAACTTGTGAACTATTCTGATATTTTCGTTTGTGTGCGTTTGTTCTTAACAGAATATCTCGATAATTTTTCAAGTCCAGATTTGAATAATGCGCGGGCTTCGTGTGAAATAGCAATTGAAATAGACCAGGAGTCAATTTCCATTTTTCCTTATCAATAATAATTGTATTATTATTATATTTCAATTTACTATTGGCAAAATACCATTCACCATTTTCTTTTATATTCAGACCATACAACATGTCCAATTGTTTTTGACTTTTTAAGAGCTGAATATTATGCAAAAACGGTGATTTCTTGATCGAAACTTTTCTCTTGATTGCAATTTGTTTTTCCTTTTTGATCACATTGTTGTTGCTATGTTGTTGTTGTTGTTGTTGTGGTTGTTGTGGTTGTTGTTTTGTCTTGTTATATCTTGGATATCTGGGTCCATTTATCAAAAAACTTTTCTCAAGCATAGAATCTCTTTTTTCGATTAATTTTAATCTTTTATTAGAGGAAGAAGAAGACTGAGGCAGAGGTAAATTTTCTGTGTGAGCACTTCGTTTTTTTTTTGTGTGTGTGTGTGATCTCGGTGTAAAATTTATAATGTTCGACAACGACGATGTCTGTCCTGTTTTTTTAAATCTATTAAATTTGGGACCATTGACCTTACGACTTTTTTCAAGCATAGAATCTCTTTGTAGCAGATTAAAAGGTAATTTGTATCTCTTGTTATTAGGCTGGAGTGCTGCTGCTAAAGATAAATTCTCAATGTTAGCATTACGTTTGAGATTTTTAAAAAGACTTAATTTTAAATTATAATCATCATCATCATCAACATCAGCAGCAGCAGCAGCAGCAGGGAGAACTGGGGGGGCAGGGGGAGCAGGAGGGAGAGGGAGAGGGAGAGCAGCAGATGTACTACTACTAACTACTGCATTGTGGTCGTCGTCGTCGTCGTTACCGTTTTGTGTATATGCAGAACTGTTTTTTTCTAATAAATTAGAGTATTTTGCTCTTTGACTATCCAAAAATGAAGTATAGTCCGATAGGATATCGTTGGAAGTATCTATCAAGTCGGGTGGGTTATTGTTGTTGTTGTTGTTGTTGTTGTTGTTGTTGAGTATTGGAAAACTCGTTATTTGCGGACGATTAAATTCCATATCAAACACATTAGCATCATCATCATCATCATAATCAGCATTAGCAGCAGCAGCAGCAGCAGCAGCAGCAGCAGCAGCAGCATCCTCATGCTGGATGTTTCTTCGTTGATAAGGTCTTCTTTTCCTTCTGTTTGCATTATAGGATTTAAATTTTCCCACTTTTATCCCCAAATCGTTGTTTTGAGTGTTGTCGGTGTCTAGTCTTCTTCGCATAACCCTCTTTGGAGAGTATCGTCTTTTGTGTTTAACCATTTCAACATGTTGTTGCTGCTGCTGCTGTTGCTGTTGTTGTTGTTCTCCTTCTCGATGCCCCCGATGCTGATGATCATCATATTTTATCAGTTCACGCTTATTATTGTTGTTGTTGTTGTTGTTGTTGTTGTTGTTCGGGTTAGTCGGATTCTCAACGTTGTATTTATTTGCCTTCTTGTTCTTTTTTAGAAAATTTTCCGCAATCACATTCAAAGGTTTTGTGATTGGTTTAAAAGTATTTTCCAGCATATTAATTCGATCCATTTCATTCGACTTCATGCTCTTCAATTTCTGTGTCAACAACAATCTGGTTTGAACCAGATCATCCAACACTTTAGACTTATTTTTTGATTTCACCATTTCTGCTGCTGTTGTTGTTGTTTGTTTAAAACCCAATTATTTACTAGTAAAATATATGATATTATATATATATATATATATATAACTGATCCAAAGCTGATCCAAAGCTGATCCAGAGCTGATCCAGAGCTGATCCAGAGCTGATGCCGAGCTGATCCAGAGCTGATCGAGAGATGATGATGATGATTATAGATGTATAAAACTATCGAATCCTTTTCTATATCGTCCTTTATCAATATCATTATCTTTACTTATGAGAACAAATTCATATTTTTGCTTCCAGCATTCCTCACAAATTTTTATAAATTGCTTAAAAGTCATATCGCCTATAACATGATCATTGTAAATATGTTTAATATTCATTTCATCTTGTTTAAAAATTATAATCAAATTAGCGTTGTCACGTATTAAGTGTTTTGGTATTTTTGTATAAGTTTGACATAGATAGAAGGAGTCTATGTGTTTGTGGCGACCCATACAGAAATAATCTCTTATTGCTGTTTGCTTATCACAGATTACGTCATCAAATATCATTATTGAGTGTGGTCTAGCCCTTTCTGGACTGACGACTTTTTCCTTGTCTGAAAACGTGAACATGTGTATCCCCTTTATTGGCTTAATCAATTTCATTAAATATTGATACTTTGGCTGATACAACGATTTTGAATAAATGTATATATTTTGAAATTTAAGTCCATTGGGACTTTCGATCAAACTTATCATTACGTTTGTCTTTCCACAATTAGATGGTCCCACAATTAGAGCGCGTATCGAATTCGGTAACAATGGGCTATGTGTAATTTTTCCGCTCCTCTCCCCCTCACCACAAATTTGATCGACATTTCGAACTTTAATTTGTCTGGTTTGTTTTATAAATCTCATTTTGTTGTTGTTGTTGTTGCTATTGTTGTTGTTGTTGTTGTTGTTGTTGTTGTTGTGGTTGTTTTATTGAACAAATTTTTACAACTACTAGTGAAAATACTATAAATATTTGAGTATATATTTCGTTTTTGTTTAATATACGATTGTCATTGAAACAGAATAGTCATAATAATGCGTATAAATCGCAAGCATAAATTAAATTCATATCAGTATCGAATTGGTAGTGGACTCGTTAACAACTTGATTAACACACTACCAATTGAACTTCATTTGCCAGGATATCAATTTTGTGGACCAGGCACAAAACTTGCAGAGCGTTTGAAACGTGGAGACAAAGGGATTAATCCGCTAGATGCGGCGTGTCGAGAGCACGATATTGCATATTCACAATTCAAAGACCTGAAAAATCGTCATCAGGCCGATGATATATTAGCTAATAGAGCGTGGGAACGTTTTAAAGCAAAAGATAGCGGTCTAAAAGAACGTTCTGCTGCTTGGTTTGTGACTAACGCCATGAAAACAAAAGTTAAATTCGGTCTAGGTATGTCTAAAAACAAATCTCGTCGACGTCAACGTAAGAGGAAACCAGCTAGTAATAAAAAAAAAAACAACGTCGACGTCATCGACAAACAAAAAAAAAATCATTCGCAAGCATTGTGAGTCAAACGAAGCGAATTTTGAAACGAAGAAATCCTACGAGTATCGATGAAGCAATTCAGATATCTCAACAATCAATCCCACCAAGTTTTCATCGAGGTCAACGACGAGGACGAGGTCGACTAGGTCTAGTGAATAATATCTCCAATATTCCGAGGGTGATACCATTACCAAAAATTGGGGGATTCCTACCGTTGATACCAATATTGACTGCACTTGGCGCAGTTGGTGGTCTTGCCAGTGGTGGATCTGCTGTTGCTAAAGCAATAAACGCTGTCAAAAATGGTAAAGAACAATTAGCCGAAGCGACACGTCATAACCGCTATATGGAATCAATTGCGATGGGAAAAGGTCTTTTCCTGAAACCGTATAAGAAAGGATATGGACTATTTTATAAACCATATTCACCAAAAAACTAATAAATATGCTACCCAAACAAGCACTTACCGATATTGATTTAATTGATTTTGGTAAACAGCATTTTAGACACTTTCGTGGTGTTTTTATGCGTGATCGTCTCCCCAAGAAACCATGGACCAACGAATGTGGGATAATTAATTTAGATAACGAAAGCGGTAGTGGCACGCATTGGGTAGCATATTTCAAGAATAGAAATTATAAAGAATACTATGATAGTTTTGGTGATTTGCAACCGCCCATTGAAATTGTGAAATATTTAAAACCACCCATTGAATATAACTATAGAAATGAACAAAAATTCAATACATATAACTGTGGTCATTTATGTTTAAAATTTTTATTTCGAAAAAATAAAATGTAATATATTTGTATAAAAAAGACAATATTTTTTTTTATTTTTAGCTTAACTTCGTAGGTTATATATCTTTGTGTCCCCATGCAAGTGTGTCTATATTATTCTCTTTTATATAGCGCTTATCATCTAAATAGTTTAGGGTGACTTTTGTATACTCTTGTGTATAAATTTGATGTAATTTCGATTTAAATAAGTACATTGTTCCAACTTGCTTATTTTTTTTATACAAACAATCTCGAAAATCGTTAATAGTTAATTTTGAGGTCACACTCGCCTTTACTCCTTTAATTTTTTTGATCTCCGTTATTTCAGCATTATTTATATTAGAGACTTGTATTGAATACATTTTAGCTCTGAGTCCAATAAATTCTTTTATTATATCCCCCCTGCACTCATCTTTCATCATACCTAATTTTTTTTTGTTTATCAATGGTAATTTAAAAACATTATCCTTATCATATTCTGAAGTATCGAAATGCTCATCAATTTCAAAACGAATGTCATCATAAAAATCTATAGTCTTAATATCATAGATAAAAGAATCAGTATCCATATACATTAAATTGATATTTTCTTGATATTTCGGCTTCATATAGTCATAGTGAAAATTGTACATTTTAAATTTTGATAATTCTAGAACGGTGAAGCCAATGTAGACAGGCTTATCATAGACAACATGCACTTTTTTCATTTGAATTGCAAAGAAATCATCGGCTAATTGCAATACATTCTTAAAATTAAATTTTGAGATAAGTGCTCTAGCTCCCAATTTTTTACCATCACTCTCCCACCTGGACACTAATTTAATTGATTTTCTCTTGTCGACATTCTCCATTGTCTTGCCATAGACTGCGTTGTTTAGCAATTTGAAAAAATTCTTTTCAAAATCATTAACAGCCAATGTTCTGTGATGATTGTTGCAATCAATATATTTTTTAAGCCAATCAGATTGATCAAATTGTAATATTCGATGAATTTTCTTTAAAATCAGTCCATGTCGAAGACATTGCTGCAAATTTCTATAGTGAATTATATAATTATATTTGTTTGTCAAGTCTGCAATCAATTTTGATTGTTGCATATTTTCATTTTTTTTGTTTTGCGGACAAAATGGTAAATCATTGTGCTGGCTGTGTAAGTTTTCAGTGTATTCCAAATCTACCTCTAAAATATAACCAATTGATTGATCATCTACGCACGTGTTTAAATCAAAATTTTCAAAATTTCCCTCTTCTGTTTCTTTTAGCCATTTAAAATTTTTATACGGAATAGCTTGTGACATAGCATACCCATATAAATTATTAACATCTAAGTATACAATATAATTTGATTCTTTCTCACAATCGTAATCGTTATTTAGATATTTGTTATTTGCAATAGAATGACGTTTACTACATTGTACAAGACCACCTCTAATACCTTTCATTATAAAATTATACATATCAATATCTGTGAGTAGTTCTAATTCAATTTTAGTTGTCTTCAACAAAGCATCCCATGATAGACCAGGGGTTGTATAATATTGACAAGGATCTAAATTATAGATTTTTTTACATACTTTTCTAAAGTTCTCAAAAACATCGCATAGCAACAGCACATCTACCTTCAAATATAACAATAAATAATCTAATAAATTTGTGCACTCGAAGGCATTCCAAACGTTTTGAGCGTGCTGATAACTCTCTTCAGAACAGTGTCTATCAGTTAATTGATTATAAAAATTTTCGCGCAACGGTAATTGTGTATCTGACAAGCGTTCAACTGAATTTAAATAGCTATACGGAAATATGCCTTTACGTTTAACCATTTGAAATTTGTTCGGGTCCGTGAAAAATGACTTTATTGTGATTAGATTTTCTTCTTTTAAATAACTGGCTAAGCTGTCCAAACTGGAAGGCATAAATCTAAATGAATCTAAAAATCGAAGTTCTAACGTTTCATTAGGATTTATATAAATTTTCTTTGACATCGAAATATAAAACTCTTTGTTTAGCGGAATTATAGAAATATCACCAGGAATTTTAATTAATTCTTTCACAAATAAATGAGCATCGTATGCCGAGAGATTATGGAAAAATATTGGGAAAAATTTTGCTATTTTATAGTTTAAATTGCAATCATTATGAGCTACACCTCTATATTTGCCTGTTAAGTGACAATGGTCTAGAACTCTTTTAGTTTGATCAATGATTAAATTACCGCATATACTACAATTTTGTTCTAAGTCAATTATTTTTTGTTGCTCCATTGATAGCGGATGCAAGGGAATCGTTACACTTAAGTGATTTTGATATAACACTAAACAATCATTATATATGCTCTCAACAAAATGTGCTGCACAATCTTCACCATAATATATTCGATATATATCCAAACTATTGTCAAATGAACACTTTATATAATAACTATATGCATACGGTATGTGCTTTTGAATTAAATTTATGTTTTCCGAAGTTTTCAGATTCATCCCTTCTAAAATACACTCAAAATCAGCATATGCCACAAAAGGAACATCTAATTGATTTTTTAAATTTTTAAATCTTAAAATCGCTGTTTCATTTGAGGGCATCTCAGTTATAATTCTATTACACTCCATACTATGTCGATCCAGTTTGTCGCTATCATCGAAATGTAGAAAACAGCCTTTGCATAGATGAATCTTCCTCGTACTTTTAGTTATTTGTTTGCGAAGTAATCTAATGGAGAAGCAAATAAATAAATATATTTTTTTTTTTTTAATTTTTTAATTTAATACTTACTTGGAAATATTTTTAATCCAAGCATAGTGATATTTGTCATCCTTCTCGAGAAGTAGTAGATATATAGTGTGTAAGACGTTGCTAGTTTTATTATTAGTTAAATAATATGGGCCGATAATTGTCTTTTCATCGCTGTCTACACCCAACACAGTTATACTAATTTCAGGATTATTTTCTTCAAATATGTTTATGCTGTCGACCGGTGTGGGGAATTTTAACCCACTAAAATTTAACGATTTATTATTTATATTTATTATATCCGACCTAATGTTGTAAATGCCTTTACGTTTATATTGACTGGGTCGATTCTTATGATGAGGACATTTCACAAAAGCCGATATTAATGCCCATTTAAAACAATATTCGTCTCTATTTTGTACGTTGATGCAGGCTTTTCTGCTTACTATTTCTCTGGGCAAATTAATGAAATTCGAACCCTTTATGAGTTGGTATTTATTTATATTAACTTCTAAATGTACTATTTCAATAAGGGACCAACCACTGTCTCGTTCTTGAAACTCGCTCATCTCACTTTTTATATAGTCATTTAAATTATTGATTATTTCATTTAGACGTTCAGTCTGACTCGTTGTTGGATTTAAGACTTGCATTTTTGTTTGAAATGACTTTAGATTTATTTCACATTGATTTTCACTCTCTTTAATCAAAACATAATTACAGAATTGCTCAAAATTAAATTTGATATTGATGTGTTTTTTTTGAGCTTCTTGGAGTAGAGTGATCACTTGTTCTTTGATTGATTGTTGAAATAATTTGATATCCAAGCACTCCTTATTGTGATTTGTGATTATATAAGTTTCAATACGATTCCGAAATGCACTTCTTATACACCGCAAGTTATCACTTATTTGCGCGCCAGATAATTGTTTATGCAAGTTGGTGCGTAAGTGATGCGACCAACTAATTTTAGCAACATTTAGATTACAGACATCACAATATCGTATTTCACTAGCGTTAGGATTTGTGTTACTAGACCCAGGATTGTTATTGTTATGTAAAGCATCAGCCATTTTTGTTTTTGTTTTGTTTTTTAAATGTTAATTAAAAAAGTTTATTTTATTTATTTTTCTTATTCGTTACAAAAATTTAAAACATAATTATCCCCATCAGATCTAAGTTTGACTAGCTTGTAGCCCCCCGTCGCCATGTGCTCCACAGCGTTCGCTGACAGCGTACTAAACCGGTCTGGCAAGAACACCACAAAATCTTCAAATGTAAGCATTATTTTCTCGCCGTAGCGTGTCCGCTTCACTTCAGCGTTCTGTATCACAAGCGGTGTGTTAAAAGGGAGTGCCTTAACACTTTTAATCGGGGGTAGGGAGACGGCCCCAAGCTCATTCCACTGTTCTCCAAAGTCAGACATGTTGCTGTTGCTGTTGCTGTTGCTGCTGCTGCTGATGTTAATGCTAATGAAAGATTCTTCAAATAGTGCGAGTGACTTCTTGCTCTGAATTTGACTTCTGCTTTCTGAATTACTCCAGTACTCTACATCTCATATTTATACCAGTTTGCGAGACGAACAAATCTGAAAAGAAAGAGAGATAAATACTTATGTATATTTAAATAAAATAAATGCTTGGGGTAAGTGAGATAACAAGAATATATATAAATATACACACAACAATGTTTCACGATAACAATATATATACACATGCATAGCTTTTTAAAACGAGAGTGAGAGAGTTCAAGTGCGAGGGGGAGTGGGAGGGGAGGGCGGAGTGGGCGCTATCGCAAACGAGAGTGTGAGTCCGAGGGCAAGCGGGAGGGGAAGTGAGCGCAACCCCCCAGAGGATCAAGCCCCAGGACAAGCGGGAGGGGAAGTGGGAGGGGAAGTGAGCGCAACCCCCAGAGAGTCAAGCCCCAGGACAAGCGGGAGGGGAAGGGGGAGGGGGAGTGATCGCGGCCCCAGAAACTTCCACAACAACAACTTCCGCTCGCGATAAGCGCCCCCGCACCAGCGATAAAAAAGTGGTCCAGAACATACAAACCCCATAGCGGTCCAGAACATACAAATCCACCCTACTGCTCCAGAACGCTTAACCGGTAAATTGTCTAAGATTCTCTCCTTTCCACCAATGGGTCATAAACATGTCATAAAAGGGATTCAAGCAAGAGCTACCCGAACATGCGCACCTGCCCATTACCTGATTGCAATAAAAGGGACAAATTCACAAGCCTCAAGGCGCACGCTCATTAACAAGATCATGGGCCTCACGCCAACGACCTGACGGCTGACTGCTAACTCTAATACGTCCCATAATAGGGGTTGAAATCACGACCGTGCAACAATTCGCAAGTAGCCGACATATCTCAGTCAAGTAAATATTTTCCATACTCCGTACCTGTAATTTTAGCTCGAAATAAAAAATTAGAAGTCTATTTTGTAGCATAATAATACATTTATTCATTTATTTTGGTATTGCAAACATGTTTTATTATGTATTGAAATTAATTTTCTGGCTTCATTCCGGCGATTTGCATCGAAAAGGCAGGCGCACGTTTCCGACGTCATTTCTGGACTACAAAGTAAAGTGTTCACCATAATTCGTAGTTTTGAGATCATGTCCACAAACCCCGCCCTTAAGGTGTGTTTCACAATAGAGAAACCGGTTTCCTTCAAACCTGTTTAATGACGGACAGCCCATTTCCTCGATATTAATGAGCTGACGACTTCCACAAAACGTCTGTAGAAATCGTTTCTTTTCCACACCTTTACAAATAATTGGTTTTCCGCTTGTATCCTTAGATACTTTCGAGTTTGTGAAAAACTGTTTTCTCCATCGTTCCAAAAAATGATGTGTATTGGTTAACCAAATTGCAGTCTTTCTAGATTTTGTATTTAGCAAAGTAAAATCATATGGTGGTTCTATAATCGAAACAGTATCTTTCAACATTTTTTTAATGTTAAACAACTAGTTACTAGTACTAGTCCGTTTAATGGGTTATATTCAACTAAACGGCCATGTATGAGGAGACAGTAAGCTTGGGTATTTTCATTACTTGGTATCTTTAGTTCTTTTGAAATTCTCACACCAATAGGAACAGTTTTCCCTCATTCGTTTTGATATGAAAGATCAACCAACAATAGGGGCCTCAATTTAAATACATTTGGGGTCAAAATCGTTGTGATTCACGATTATAGTAACTAGATTGAAATCTTGTATACTTTTCCTTTAGGTGAGCATACTGATTCTTACTTAAATCAACATTCAGTTTATCATATGGATATTATTCAGAATTTAATTTAACTTTCAAGTTTGATAAATTATTTGTGATAAGTTCTCCATTTAGTGTAAATACTATTATTACAAATCTTAGTTTTTTCGCGGTTAGCCTGATTGATTCTTGATTCTTACTGATTCTTACTTAAATCAACATTCAGTTTATCATATGGATATTATTCAGAATTTAAATTAACTTTCAAGTTTGATAAATTATTTGTGATAAGTTCTCATTTAGTGTAAATACTATTATTACAAATCTTGATTTTTTCGCGGTTAGCCTACAATTTCACATTCCAGCTGTGTTGGGAGTCAACACAATTTGGGATTAACATATGAATATCAACTCCGGTTTACACCACTTTTACTCCACTCGGAGTTACATGGGAAATTTTCCAGGCTATATTCGTCATTTACAGTTTAAAAGTGTCTTCATTTCTGCTTTGTTCAAACACATCGCCAAGATTCTTAAATAGCATCAACACTAGTTCATGTTTACATTTTAACAAAACTTTTTTATAATCCTCAGCAAATCCAAACAAATCTTTTAATGGTACAAAAAAGTTGAAGTGGAGTCCCACAGAAATTTCGTTTCCGCTGCTCCATCCAGAATTTAATAGATTCTGACTTTGGAGATTATCCAGAGATATAACATTTTTTAGGGTAGTTGTCATACTGACATGGACTTGACACGTTGGACACGTTGTATTTAGTTGTTACCTAGCAGTATTTTGATGGTTCCTTTGTAAATAACAAGTGTTAACTGTTAACAAGTGTTATGAGTTGCTATAGTCTCTTATTAAGAATTATCAAAGCACACAAGTTAATGTTTCTCAGATGTGTTAGCCAAGCCGACTTGCCGTGAACTATAATTACCTGACCGTCATTAAAGTTACATGCCCAAGACCCAAGACTCAGGACGTCTGATAAGATCATACATCTCAAGACCATTGATAAGGGACGAAGTTACGACCTTGCAACAACTCGCAAGTAGCCGACGTACCTCGTTGAACAAAATACTTTCCCTCTATTTGTACTTGAAGTTTTAATTGCAGTCAGAAACAAATTTTGTAGGATCATTTAATATTCTTTTTTTTATTTTATTATTGTAAACATATTTCATTAAATATATATTATATATATTTGTATATAATTCATTTTCTAACTCCACCCTCTGTAAGAAATATATTGGTTATTAACCTTCGTTCGAAACGCATTTTTCGCTTCCCATAGATAGATGTAAAATAATTCTAACAATTTAATGTTTCTCAGAAGTTGCCTTATCTTTTAAAGCATTAATTTCTTCCATCCCACATTAAAAAAATAACATATTTCGAAGGCATCATTACCTAACATAGGAACGTCTTTTAATTTAATTTCTGATTCAAGTTTATGATAGAATTGTTGTGACCTGGTAATATCTGTTTTTCGTTGCCAACTATTTTTCTAGTTCTATTCTATTTGTATACTAATTGTATGAGTTAGGCATCATTGTCTAAGATTTTGAATGAGTTTAATAAACTCTTTAATTACAATACTCATCTGGTTTTCCTGTTTCATGATGGCGGTTGAGCTGCTTGGACTTTGATTACTAGATGTTGTTAACTTTTATGAGCTATTATTAAATGGTTACTATCTGTTTAGTAGATTACTAGTTGCTTACTAGTTGTTAATAATTATAACATATTTCGAAGGCATCATTACCTAACATAGGAACGTCTTTTAATTTAATTTCCTAACAGAATATACACAAAAACAAATGAGATCGTTTATTTAGTCAAATACGTTTTTATTCGAATAAATGTAACCTATAATTGTAGGTAAAACATATGAAATTTTTATTTAACAGAACAAACATCGCTTTTACTTAAAGGTTAATGTTAAAATTTAAGAAAATGTATTAACCAAATATTACAATTCAGAACATTATTAAATTTTTATTTAACAGAACAAACATCGCTTTTTATTTAGAGGTTAATGTTTAAATTTATGAAAATGTATTAACCAAATATTACAATTCAGAACATTCTAAAATTTTTATTTAACAGAACAATTACAATATTTTCGTGGAATTACATTCAATTTGCTTACTTTCTTCTATATTTAGTGGTATAGTTTAATTATAGTTATCTATACCACCCTCTAATCTATATGTACACATTAATGTCATCATTACTTAAAGGAATTGATTTAATGTCTTCATCATTATCTTCATCTAAATTAAACGGTATAGTTTGAACATAGTTATCTATACCACCCTCAATAACAATAGTTTCATCCTCACTAGATGATCTTGGAATACATGGTTCCGGATTATCATCATCATAAAGGATTACATCGTGGTCATAATTAACCCATCTCCGATCTGTGATCCGCCGTTCGCGATTCGTCGTCCGCGCATGCGCACCGCTGCCAAATTATAAAAGTGTAAAAAAGGTAATTAGTGCTTCCGGGCATAATCATATGAACATGACGTAGCTCGGTGGCTCTGCCTCTCAGTGAGTGCACTGGAAAAAATATTTCACTGAAGTTTATTATAATAATAAGAAATAATTTCAAATTGTCTTTGCTTTAATTGACGCTGCAAGTCCAATACTTTTAGGGCCAATTTTCACCGAGTTGTGTAATAGGCATTGGTTTAGGGCTAAAATGAGTTCATGCAAGTACAGCAAAAGTCTTAAATTCGATGTTCAAATTATGTTCAAGATTTTTAACATATAAATTACTTTTAAAAAAATAATTCTTTTATGTTGGTTGGATTTTCAAGAGCACTTTTGAAAGCTGAATGCCACATAATATAATCAATATCACAGTGTCAAAGAATATTTGTAAGTATACCTATTTCTTAACTTTTATTAAGTGTATTTATAGACAATAAATAATTATATCATGGTACACTTTAACTAGTTTTTAAATAGCAAGGACAAGGAATTCATTTGTTATTATTATTATTTATATTATCTATTGCTTCTTATAGTTCAAACTATAAGTTAACGCTGGGTTTTTTATAGAGTTATATAAGGTGTAGGGCTGTGACGAACCCGCCTAGAAGGCGCGTGCACCACAATAAGTATTACTTTCTTTATAATAGCTTTAAGAGAAATACAGTGAATTACAATAAATATTAAGTCGAATTAAGAATAAATAAGTCATAGCTAAGTTCGGAACCCGGGGTGGCAGCGCCAACCGATAGTTCATCAAGACATGTTAAATACTAGAAAAGCTAAAGAGCTAAAATACCAGAAGTAGGAAAATACTAGAAATCCCGAATAGAGGAAAAGGCCGGAAAATGAGGGAAGGTCTCTGGCGGGGCTCTTCTCTCGGGATCGCGGAACGGAAAAGACGTGTGATTCGGACACGGCTTAGCGAGGTTTCGAAAGTCACGCGTGCTCCTCGAGATCGCCAACCGGAGGCGATCAACTTCTGCGGAGTGGCCACGCGGACGATTACAAGGCACACATATATATATAAGCAAGTCAGCTAAGGTTAGTACGATCAGATTCTCATGTGCTCAAGATGGTGTAGCGGACCCGAGTGAGGACAAATTGAATAAACGGGGAAGAATATCTAATTGCATCTTTCGATCGTGTGTTTCCTTCTCGTAGTCAGGTACCAAAGCTAACCTAACTTTACCCCGCTCACACCGCTGCTTCGGACCTGGATGTGGACCCTTCCCTTCCCGTCCGGTCCAGTAGTTTTCCTACCTCTGTAGTTTTGGGATTCGTGCGTGGACACCCTTCCCGCCGTATCCACAAACCTAGTTTTCCGGCCGTCTCCGTAGTTTTTGGGATTTGCGCGTGGACACCCTTCCCGCCTTATCCGCAAGCCTAGTTTTCCTGCCTCCCCCGTAGTTTTTGGGATTTGCGCGTGGGCACCCTTCCCGCCGCATCCACGAACCTAGTTTTCCTGCCTCCCCCGTAGTTTTGGGACTCGTGCGTGGACACCCTTCCCGCCGTATCCACAAACCTAGCTTTCCTGCCTCCCCCGTAGTTTTGGGATTCGTGCGTGGACACCCTTCCCGCCGTATCCACGAACCTAGTTTTCCTGCCTCCCCCGTAGTTTTGGGATTCGTGCGTGGACACCCTTCCCGCCGTATCCACAAACCTAGCTTTCCTGCCTCCCCCGTAGTTTTGGGATTCGTGCGTGGACACCCTTCCCGCCGTATCCACGAACCTAGTTTTCCTGCCTCCCCCGTAGTTTTGGGATTCGTGCGTGAACACCCTTCCCGCCGTATCCGTAATCCTAGCTTTCCCCCCGCCTCCGTAGTTTTTGGGATTTGCGCGTGGACGCCCTTCCCGCCTTATCCGCAAGCCTAGTCTTCCTGTCTCCTCCTTAGTCGTGGGATTCGTGCGTGGACGCCCTTCCCGCCTTATCCACAATCCTAGCTCCTTCGCCATCCTGGGGCTCGCGCGCGGCCCCGCCCTCGTGCTGACTTATGCCCGCAAAGTAATCTCCCGGCTTGGCCTCGCACGAAGGTCCAGCCCGGTGGATTTTTTCGCCTCCGACGCGAAACCCAAGACTTACGCCCGCAAAGTAATCTCCCGGCTTGGCCTCGCCCGAAGGTCCAGCCCGGTGGATTTTTCGCCTCTGACGCGAAGTGCAAGACTCCGGCCAGCCCGTTAGGTCGCAGCCCAGAAATCGGACTCTGCATAACCAACGTCATCTGCTTTTCTTCGACGTGAGTAAGGAGCTCTGGTGAAGACTCCCCTCAAAGTTACCCGTTCCCCTGTGGAGTGGAACCCTCTGGTCCGGCGTTTCGGTGATTTACAAATTTTCTTGTAAAGGACTCTGCATCCGACTGAGATCTGTATCCCGGCTGAGAAAGCATCCTTACAAGTGGCGCCCGAACAGGGACGCCGAGACTAGCTGGACATTTATCCAAGGGGCCTAAAGAACCACCGTGAAAAGGGAAGAGTCGCCCGGAGAGTCGAGGCGACTGCCCCTACCCAGAGTCGGGAAGGAATAGGAGGTTTTAAGAAAGAAGTCCGCCCAGGAAAACAAGACGATGAGTACCCCTAAGGAATCAGACGGTGAGTCCGAAGAAACCGATTTTATTAAAAACCCTGGTGTAAGAGTTCGCTAGATATATGCTCGCCGGAAAGACGAACTCAACTCACTCGCCGTTGAGTTTGGCTTTAGAGCGGATGGTACCGTCGAGGAAGCCAGGAAGGCGTTCGCTAACCTAGTCAGCGCAGGATCCTTCCCACAGCGGGTGTGGACCCGACTAGCTCAGTTGCAGGAACAGTATAGCAATCGGGCCCCAAACCCCAACCCTGCGGGGAAGAACGATGAGATGGGACAATTTGCGGAGT
The DNA here is from genome assembly GCF_014743375.2 of Drosophila subpulchrella. NCBI lineage: Eukaryota > Metazoa > Arthropoda > Insecta > Diptera > Drosophilidae > Drosophila > Drosophila subpulchrella. The sequence goes on along the minus strand of NW_023665460.1, from coordinate 350,846 downwards.
CCCTCCGGATCCCCGTCGGCTCTGACGCCGCGCCGATCAAGGTTCCCACGCGTCATCGAGAGATACATCCGGGATCGACACACGGCGTCTGGGTGCCGCCAGGAGATGTTCGCCCGGCCACCGACCTACAGGAACAAAATGTACGAGGTAACACGACTCCCACTCAGCACTTGCTCCCCGAGAAGATGCATAAGTGGAACCTACGGTTCGACGGTAGCTCAGATCCGTTGGCTCTCGTCGCCGCACTCGAGGAGAAGATGACGACATATAGGATGAATCCGGATGAGATCCCCCGGGCTATGTCCGAAATTTTCGAGGGCCCGGCGGCACGGTGGCTCCGCACTAGCCATCTGCAATCTGCCTCTTGGGAAACCTTCCGAAGGGAATTTCTGGATTTCTTCCTACCTCCTCGATATTTCGAAAGGTTAGAGGACGAGATTCGCACTCACATGCAGAGGAAAGGAGAGTCTTTCAAAACATACCTGATCGAACTCAGGACGAAGATGCAACAGGCTGGGTACCGAGAAGAGGAAGAGTTGTACCGGGCATACGAAAACATGGCTCCCGAGTATCGGCTGTATATCAAGCGCGGCGAATTCGCGTCATTGAAGCAGCTGACACACACGGCTACCGAGTACGAGAGTGTCAAACAACTCGAGTTGATTCAAGGTGGAGCCCCAGGGGTGACGGGCGGAAACCGCGAGGGATCGCAACTTCGACGGTCGCCGAATCCCTTCCGGAGCTCGGAGAGTAGACGTGCAGCGGGCCTGCGGCCGCTGCGGTGAGAACGGCCACTTCCGTCGAGACTGTCCCAACCCACGCCGCGACTTCTGTTGGGATTGTGGCCGAGTAGGAGTTCTAACCATACAGTGCTGCCGTCAGGATGCCTCGGAACACGGAGGACGTCTCCGCCGGAATCTGGGTGCGGCGGAGACGAACGAAGCATCGGCTCGACCCCAGCAAACCCCCCGTTAAGGGTACACGGTGGGCTCATCACGGCAGCGATAGAAGTCGGAGGGAGATGGGTGGACGCCACCGTTGATACCGGGGCATCGAGGAGTTTCGCCAGCGAAAGTTTTACAAACCTGGTCGCCCGCGCCGGCGAGGTTCGGGATGTGGTCACTAGAATAGCGTTGGCCGATCGGTCATGTCTGGACGTGACGAAATTGTGGCGAACTCCGGTCACGTTGGCGGGCACCACAGTACTCTTACCCATGTTGGTGATGCCCACCATGTTCGATCGAGTGATACTTGGGATGGATTTCCTCAAGACCGCAGGAACGCGCGTGCGATGTGGGCAAGCCACCCTTGACTGGCAGCCCGAGCCGCGGTAGGCGATCCATTGTTACTCCCAGTGCTCATACCACCGAGGGACGATCGAGGAGAAGCAGAACGCCCTGTCAAGTTTAGGGTCCAATTGGGGACTGCCAGACAAGGAGGTCCAGAGGTTCTCAGCCCGACGCCTACACGGGCCACGGCTGCGACAGACGACACTGGGATACCCGTAGGGATGGAAGCGGGAGAGCACGACGAAGAGCGACAAATCGTACCTTTGAGCCTGGAGCAACAAAGCTTCATCGACCGGGAGTTAGCTTTGTTCGAGAGTCTCCAGGGGGTATCGCATGTCGCCGAACACCGTATCGTCATGCGCGACGATAAACCATTGAAGCAACGGTATTATCCCAGGAACCCCGCGATGCAACATATCATCGATACCCAAGTAGACGAGCTGCTCCGCTCCGGAGCCATCGAGCCTTCCAGGAGCCCACACAGCGCACCAATCGTTTTGGTGAAGAAAAAGGCTGGCGATTGGCGCATGTGCGCTGACTACCGACAGTTGAACGCACACTCGGTGCCCGACGCCTATCCGGTCCCGAGGATCAATCACATCCTGGAGAAGTTGCGTCACGCACGGTACATCTCTACGTTGGATCTGAAAAACGGCTATTGGCAAATACCCATGGCCAGGGGTAGTCGCCAATACACGGCCGTCACCGTTCCAGGTCGGGGACTATACCAATGGAAGGTCATGCCCTTTGGGCTGCACTTCGCCAGTGCCACGTTCCAACGTGCTCTGGGTAGCGTACTCGGGGCGGAGATGGAGCCGGTCGCCTTCGCTTATTTAGATGACATTATTGTCATTAGCGCTACGGAGGAACAACACTTCTTTAACCTCGCCGAAGTGTTCCGCAGATTGCGGGCGGCAAATTTGAGGATAAGTCCAAAGAAGTGTACTTTCTTTAAGCAAAAACTGGTTTACCTCGGTCATGTGATCAGTGGTGAAGGGATTCAGACTGACCCCGAGAAGGTGTCCGCGATTAATGGGTTGAAGACCCCCACCAACCTGAAGAAACTCCGCCAATGGATCGGGATGTCCTCATGGTATCGGAGGTTCGTCCCTAGCTATGCGACCATCATACAACCAGTGATCGCCCTACTGAAGAAAGGTCAGAAGTGGACCTGGGGACCAGAACAGCAAGCCGCCTTGGAAGAGATTAGAAGATGCCTGACTACCACCCCCGTGTTGGGTTGTCCGGATTTCGACCAGAAGTTTGTTTTACAGACTGACGCGAGTGACGTCGGTTTGGGAGCGGTGCTATCTCAGGACATCGAGGGTCAAGAGAAGGTCATCGCGTATGCTAGCCGCCGGCTAACTCCTGCGGAACATAACTATACGACGACAGAGAAAGAGTGCCTGGCCGTCATCACGGCCATCAGGAAGATGCGGTGTTACTTGGAGGGCTTCCGATTCGAAGTCATTACCGACCACTTGGCTCTCAAATGGTTAAATTCTATCGAGAGTCCTTCCGGCCGAATAGCGCGCTGGGCTTTAGAACTGCAACAGTTCCAATTCGACGTGCGCTACCGACGAGGGAAGTTGAACGTCGTGGCCGATACACTTTCGCGACAGCACTGTGAGGTGCTTCAAGGCGCTGTCGAGATCGAGGACCACTGCGAGTGGATCGGTAAGATGAAGAACAAGGTACTCGACGAGCCTGAGAAGTTCGCGGACTTTACGCTAGAAAACGACCAACAGTACAGGAATATGGGTTACCGAGCTGACGACGAGGACTACTTCCTGTGGAAACTCTGTGTGCCCACTCCCCATAGAGCCCGCGTCTTATATGAGTGTCATGATTCCCCGACCGCAGGACACTTGGGGGTCCGAAAGACGATTAACCGCCTGTCACAAAGATATTTCTGGCCCGGCATGTACCGCGACGCAAAACACCATGATCGACACTGCGAGTCGTGCCAGAAATTTAAGACCGTTCAGACCAAAGTAGCAGGGAAAATGCTGACCCGCGTCGTAAACAAACCCTTTGAAATCCTTTGTGCCGACTTCGTGGGTCCACTGCCCCGTTCAAAACAGGGGAACTCTATGCTTCTTGTTTTCCACGACGTGTTCTCCAAATGGGTAGAGTTGATCCCACTCCGGAAAGCCACCGCCGCTGTAGTACAGAAAGCGTTTCGGGAACGCATACTCGGGCGAGTGGGCGTCCCCCGGAAGTTCATGTGCGACAATGGAACCCAGTTCACAAGTCGGGCCCTAAAAAACTACTTAACTAAACTCGGCGTGGAAGTCCAGTACACGGCTCCGTATTGTCCGCAGGAGAATCCCACCGAGAGGACCAACCGTACAGTGAAGACGCTGATATCTCAGCTGTCGAAAGACGACCAAGGTTCTTGGGATAGTATGTTGCCGGAGATTTCTCTCGCTATCAATAGTAGCATATCGGATTCGACGGGATATACTCCCGCATTTCTCACTCAGGGACGGGAGTTACGCCTGCCTGCGATGTTGTACGACGAACTTACCCCTGGATCGGGGGTCTTACATATAGGTCCTGAAGACAAGGCGTCGCGTCTCAAAGGAATCTTCGACATCGTGCGATCGAATCTACAACGAGCATCTCTAGAGCAGGCGAGGCCCTATAACCTTCGAAGGCGCGAATGGAGACCAACGCTAGGGAGTCAAGTGTGGCTGCGACAACATCCCTTATGAAAGGCCGCTGAGGGATTCGCCGCCAAACTCGCTCCTAAATACGACGGTCCCTATACCGTCGCGAAGTTTACGTCTCCAAACTTGGTACGCCTGCGGCGTCCGGGAGACTGACGGCGATGGATCGCCAATATATCACAGCTTAATCCCTACTATGCGGTGGACACCCCCGACACGATCGACGACGGCATCACCGGGGCGAGTAACCCGGCACGGTAAGCGCACGGAACCGCGGAATAGTTTTAAGATCAATGCTTGTAATAGGTTAAGATTGACGGGTCCTATGTTAGCTACACCGTTAGGTAGGGAGTTCAGAAGGTAGGGTTATACCAATAAGTCTAGACTAATATTCCAGATGGACGAGTTAATCATGGTATCCGACGACTCCGGCGACACCGAAGCCTTCTACCCGGGGGCAAACTACGGGGACGGCCGTGAAGAAGAAGAGGAGGAGGAGTCCCCCACCTCCGAAGGTGAAGCCGAGGGCAGCTCAATGGGAATGGACGGCGACGATTCCCAGGATCCCGGCGACCCACACTTTGCTGGACTTCGCGGAGGTCTGTGGAGTCCCCGACCCGGGGAGTCGCGGCGATGCTACCAGCCAACGTCGCCCCAACCAGCCTCGTACCGCCTCGACGACGACGAGGATAGCGCCAGTGACCACGATGCTGACCGATTCAGTCGACCCCCACGCTCTGGATACAGCTCACCGTACGGTCATCCCCAAGGACGACGGCCCGGGGAGCCGTACTACGCCGAGTCGCGACAATCCGAATCGGAGGAGGACTGCCCGTGGACCAGGCGCGATCCCCGGGCCGGCCATCCGAGGTATTCACGGCCTAGACAACCACAATTCCCGGACGTAGAACACTTCTACCACCATTCGACCGAGGACCAGGTGAGCAGATACGCCGGACACGTGTCGCTCATGCGCATCGACGTCCGCTCGGTACCCATAAAAGTACCTGGGCTACCCGCACAAGGGCCATATGCGGACGAACCTCCATCCCCACACCCATGCCCGGCACTGGAAGCCGGCGAAAGAGGTAACCTCGAGGCCGATCGTTCGCGGTACGACGTAGCAGCCCAATCAGGGGGGGAAGCTACTAAGGGATCCGAAGGTCTAACAACTCCTCCCCGACGAGTTTCGACGACCCCAGCTACGCTTTCTCAAGGGGTCCAGACGTCCCCAGCAAGAGAGGACCATCCGCAGGAGGTTTCCGACCAGGGAACCCAAAACTCACCGCCCAACCGACAGGACCTACGCCGCTTGATCCAGACGCCCGAGATGCGGGTGCCTTACGACGAGGGGCCTATCAGTCCGAGACGCGACGTCGAAGCCTCAACCCCGATCGTTCCGTGTTCCGAGTATCTGGCCGGCTTCGAGTTGGTCACGGACACCGAGGACGATGAAGAAGAAAGGCCCCGTTTCGTTGTTCCTTTGTGGCGTCGCCTCAGCAGGACCAGACGGCTGAGACCATACCCTCCAGAGCCTACGTCGAACGTTCTCGCCCGGAGAGCGGGAGGAACCTTTGATCCACGACGCGAGAAGATGGGAACCCCCAACGAGCCCCCAGTTGCGCCCACCCTGGCGAACCACTTACTGAATGGGAGAATCAGGTGCTTGAGCAAGTCCTCATGGATCTGTCGGGAGTTAGGTTCCCCGAGCCTACCGTTGACACGGTTCTCAGACGCGCGCAGCCGGCGACCGAAGCGAGCGCATCACCCACTTCCGCGGCGGAGGTAGACCGGTCGGCATACACGGAGGACGACCTATGCCCGCTACCAGAAGGTTGGATCGGGGGCAACAATTTACGCTTCCTACCCCGACGCGTCATAAGCCAGATAGAGTCGAAGGTGGCTACCCGTACCGGTCGTGGACGTCGAGTGCGAATAGCCGTCGGAGCGGGCGCCTATAAGTTCATCGTCACCATCAAGGACGACGGGTGCCTCTACATTGCGCCGCGGGAAGAATGGGGGGGTGTGACGAACCCGCCTAGAAGGCGCGTGCGCCACAATAAGTATTACTTTCTTTATAATAGCTTTAAGAGAAATACAGTGAATTACAATAAATATTAAGTCGAATTAAGAATAAATAAGTCATAGCTAAAAGTACCAGAAGTAGGAAAATACTAGAAATCCCGAATAGAGGAAAAGGCCGGAAAATAAGGGAGGGTCACGCGGCGATCGTGGCGGGGCTCTTCTCTCGGGATCGCGGAACGGAAAAGACGTGTGATTCGGACACGGCTTAGCGAGGTTTCGAAAGTCATTCGTGCGTGGACACCCTTCCCGCCGTATCCACAAACCTAGTTTTCCTGCCGCCTCCGTAGTTTTTGGGATTTGCGCGTGGACACCCTTCCCGCCTTATCCGCAAGCCTAGTTTTCCTGCCTCCCCCGTAGTTTTTGGGATTTGCGCGTGGGCACCCTTCCCGCCGTATCCGTAATCCTAGCTTTCCCCCCGCCTCCGTAGTTTTTGGGATTTGCGCGTGGACGCCCTTCCCGCCTTATCCGCAAGCCTAGTCTTCCTGTCTCCTCCGTAGTCGTGGGATTCGTGCGTGGACGCCCTTCCCGCCTTATCCACAATCCTAGCTCCTTCGCCAGTCTGGGGCTCGCGCGCGGCCCCGCCCTCGTGCTGACTTACGCCCGCAAAGTAATCTCCCGGCTTGGCCTCGCACGTAGGTCCAGCAGGGTGGATTTTTTCGCCTCCGACTCGAAACCCAAGACTTACGCCCCCAAAGTAATCTCCCGGCTTGGCCTCGCCCGAAGGTCCAGGCCGGTGGATTTTTCGCCTCTGACGCGAAGTGCAAGACTCCGGCCAGCCCGTTAGGTCGCAGCCCAGAAATCGAACTCTGCATAACCAACGTCATCTGCTTTTCTTCGACGTGAATAAGGACCTCTGGTGAAGACTCCCCTCAAAGTTACCCGTTCCCCTGTGGAGTGGAACCCTCTAGTCCGGCGTTTCGGTGATTTACAAATTTTCTTGTAAAGGACTCTGGATCCGACTGAGATCTGTATCCCGGCTGAGAAAGCATCCTTACAGGGCTTAAGCTCGCTTACGATATATACCTAATGGTAGGCTAGTTCTTGATTATTATTAGTATTTTACAGCAAATGTTTAGCATAGTAAAGTTCTGTGCAATTGTTATAAATTTAAAAGAGGTGTGATTTTCGGGATTTGGGCAAAGTTCTCATCTACAATTCCATCCGAATACACCGATAAGCGATTCCTGTGGCACACCTGTTTGATTTGTCAATAAAAAACATTAGCTCATCCCAATTTGTCCGAGTGTAGCCCAGTGTCCCTGTCCCCGACACCCGCCTGTTGTTGCTAACGAACTGACGCATCGCGCGTTTCACAGCTGGGATACAACCGCCGTGGCAGAACCATGTTGCTGATGACAGCGGCGACTGCGACGACAATGTTACGCTTACTACTACCCCAAAAACCTCACCTTCCATCATGAATCAGTAAAACCAGATGGATGCCTGAAAATTTAATATTCCCTATCCTCATGGCGGAATCAGGAGCCCATCCTATACATGCCGGAAAGGTACACCTCTCTTCAGGATGATATAATCAATGAAGTGGTTGCTGGAAAATTTAATGGTATAAAAATATTACAGATTATGGCAACTAGTAACTCAGTATTTGTTTAGTAACTGAGGAGTGACTACATAAATTTCCCAAATTTTAAATTTTACACCTATAAAGTTTGTAAAATATACTACGATGAACATTTTCTCTCAGTTAACCAAGGCTAGACTTGCATTGAAGCGAAAATTCGATAATCTCAAACAAGAAAAAAAATCATACGAATTTACAATTGGAGGAAACTTTTAATCCCTTTACTAACCCTTACATGAACTTGTTAAGAAAAATAAACAACAAAAGATTTCTAATGTAAAAGGTAGAATAAAGGTAAATCGTGAATTAAAGGAAATTAAAAAATACGACGATGATGAGAGAGAGCTGGACGATTTCTACTTTGAATAATGACAAAGATCTGCAGTCCAATCGAAATATAACTCCACGAAGGTCTTCCGATGATAGTGATTGCTATAATGAATTCTTTTCACAGACGAATATAGAGGAAGATGTACAAGGAGAGGAAAAGGAGAAAAGATCAGTAATTTTACCAGTGGATATGTGTTGGATAAAGGTTATGGACCTAAAAAAAACAGCAAGCAATACATTAACATCGGGGGATAAAGAACTAAAACTTAAAGATAATAAATAAACTTTTTCTAGTGGAATGGGTTATGATCTGACTCCTGGTCTATAGTCTCTAAATTTTCTTAGTAAACCTGAAGACTATGATGATCAATATATGAAAATGTATAGAAAATTATTTTAGAAACGAGTATACATAGAGTAGGCTTTAATTCTAATAACCGAATCAAGGGTACACGAGCGTACAAATATAACAAAATTATTAAAAAGTTGATAGACAATGATTTGAGTCCTACGACGTCAACTCCACTTCGCTAAAAAAAAAAAAAAATTAGAACTGAAAGTAAATATTGTCGACTCACGAAAATTTCAAGCTTAGAAAATAAAACTGAGTTGTATAATATGAGGGCAGACAGCGCTGACCAAATTATTGCCAAAATTCTGGAAAAGATTAAAAGCGTTGAGGACTATATATTTAAATATTTAACAAAACCGATATCATTACCAAAAAAAAAACACAATTGAGTTAGAAGATGTCGCCTTTAAGCCTATTAGAAGAATATGATTAAGCGAGAAATCGTAAATGAGTTGCCCGGACCATCTCGAAAATATTTTCAACGAAGACGAGTGATTACAAGGGTTACAAAGCCTTTCAAAATCTAATGAGGGGTACCGACGCTTGTTGACTGTTAAAGACACATTTTCGAAATTTGCTTGGGGTGAGGCATTAAAATCAAAAAATGCAATTGATGTTTCTGAAGCCATGGAGAATATTTAAATCGGGCCATGGAACACCAAACAAAGAGTATAGACCTGGTGATAGAGTCCATAAATTTCCACTTCCTAATTCCATTAAATTTTTTTTAATTTTAAGTGTACTATTACCCAAAATTAAAATATTATTTTCTTCTCTTGGTCCATAACTATTGTCTAAAATCTTTTCTTGCTTTAACTGATTAATGTTGAGATGGTACTTCACCCCGGTTTCTTCATATACACTTTCATTTAAATCATCTGTGTGAGACTGTTGTGAAACATCGAATTCATCTATAAGAGACTGTTGTGAAACATCTGATTCATCTATATAAGAGTTTTGTGAAAAAGTATCAACATAAGCATCACTCTCACTATCACTTTCGATTACTCTCTCGTGTACCCTTTTTTTACTTTTAGGTACTCTTATTTTCTCTTTCTTGAACTTAGTCTAAATATCATGTGTATCATTAATATATTCTTTTTTATTCAATTTTTTATTTTCAGTGAGTAATTCATGTAAAGGTTCTGTAATAGATTTTAAAGTTTCTCCCAAATTTGATACGTTCTCATTTTTTATTTGTTTCAATTCATCAAATTTTCTTTTTAATGAATTTCTACTTTTCATTAACTGTTCTAAAAGTTTACGCTTCATTGTTGTCGTTTTCTCTGATACTCATGTGCTACTGGGAAAAATGTAGTATAATTTAAATATTTATAACAAAGAGTTTGAGTTTAAGTTTTATGAAATTTTGTTTTTATTTTTATTTATCAAAATAGATACATTAATAATATTAAAAATTAATTCATTTTAAGCGTTATTTAATTCTTAATAGAAGTTGTTATCAGTCCCTTTAATAATACAAAAAAGATTATCCTTTATATATTCAATTGTTGAATACTCTAAAGTTGAGTATCGTTCCGGCAAGTACAGCATATACTCTTCAAGTTCAAGATTGAGGGCCATTCCAAAGCTGGTTTTCTTACGGTGAGCTCGTCGAATAGGGTAGCGCACGTCCGATTCCATCTTCGTCTTTGTTAAAAGAGGTTTTGGTGCGTTACCATTAAAATCCTTGAGTACTTTCATTACTTCCGGATTGACCATTTGTAGTTGTTGCTATTGTAGTTGTTTCTTCTTGTAGTTGTTTTTGTAGCTGTTGTTGTTTTTAGCAGCTGTAGCTGTTTTTGATGTTGTTGTTTTCAGCTGTTTTTAGCAGTTGTAGCTGTTTTTGTTGTTGTTTTCAGCTGTTTTAGGGGTTGTAGCTGTTTTGGATGTTGTTGTTTTCAGCTGTTCTTAGCAGTTGTAGCTGTTTTTGATGTTGTTGCTTTACTGTTTTAACTGTTTTTGATGTTGTTGTTGTTGTTTTTGATGTTTGCAAGATTTTTTAGGTTGAAACTTTAGGTTGAGAACGTTTTAGCTTGAAACTTTTAGGTTGAGACTGTTTGCAGGTGGTTTTTAAATGTGAGTTAGAATAACTTTTGATCTAGTTTTTATACATGCCTTAAGGTAAACTAACCCTCTCTTTTCTATCTCATTCTTGATTTAGAATCGACCAATCATAGCAGCGAATAGCATGTAAATAGAGTGGGTTTCAAGAACCACAGAGAAATTACTTGGTCATAAAGAAGAAGTTAGGGTGGGATAGAGAGTAAGAATTGGAGGGACAGGTGTCCACAGTTGGCTTGTTTTCTCTCATAGTTATAGTTAATGTTATTCCCCAAGTATTTCGCAATTTCCCTTGGGGATTGTCAATTTCCAAAACTATCAAAGTAATGTATACTATTTTTATGTTTGTTATAAGCTACCCAATGTGTACCATTTGATGAACTATCATCTAGGTTTATAATTCCTGACTCTTCTCTCCAAGGAGATTTTGGTAGTGAGTCTCTCATAAACACACCTCGGAAATGTGGAATGTACTTTTGAGCAAAATTAAAAATTTCGAAATTTAAAAGGGGTTTTTTAGGTAGCTTAGTAATTAGTTTTTTGGATTTCCTCTAAATGGATTAAGATATAATCCATAACATTTTCTATAAGGTTTAAGAAACATACCTTCACCCACCTTAATACTTTCCATTTTTTTATTATGTCGTTTACTCTTTTCTAATTGTTTTTTCCCCAAATTTGCATTATTGATAGTTTTAGCAATGGCTGCACTACCAGAGGCGAGACTACCTAATGCACTTAGTGCAGTCAAAATGGGTACAATAGGTAAAAAACCACCACTTTTCGGTACATTATTAATACGAGGAATCTTAATATTTTTTTTATTTCTACCAATTGATTTATTGACTGCTTTACGCGCAACCTTAATCGCACTCATTAGATCTAGTGGCTTCCGAGTTTTCAATGCCCGAATTCCTGTTTGGATAACATTTGAAAAACTCTTTACCTTTGATATCCTTTTCTTACACTTTCCCTTTGTTCCCTTTTTCACACCCATTCCGAATTTCTTTTTTGTTTTCATAATATTTGTAATCAAGTATGCTGCTGTTTTCTCTGCAATACTACTATCTTTTGAACCAACACGTTCCCACGCTTTATTTATTAGTACTGCGTCAGCCTTATGTCGATCAGCTAGATCCTTATATTGTGAATATGCAATATCATGTACTCTACAAGCTTCATCCAATTTATTTATCCCACGATTATCGCGCTCCAACCTTTGTTTTAGCTTTGTTCCAGGTCCACAAAAATTATAACCAGGAATATGTGCTTCAAACGGAAGTGTGTTAATTATTTTGTTGATAATACCACTACCTCGTTTCAAGTTTGAACTCTGAATGCAACAATTATAAAAACGTTTACCCATTTTATATAATGTTTAATCAAGGAGCATTTCTCATCGAAATAACTACATTACACACGTGAATATGCGGTTAATACGTCAAAAACAAGAAATCTGTGTTAGAAACATCGAGGGTGGTGATCACTCATTAACAAATTCAGTTCCACGACATAGGTCTTTATTACCCAATATAATAAGAGCATTAATTGTCGGTCCCTCAAACTGTGGAAAAACAAATGTTATGCTCAGTCTTATTGAAAGTCCAAACGGGCTTAAATTTGAGAATATATATGTATTATATCAACCAAAGTATGAGTATTTAGAGAAACTAAAAAACCGATAAAGGGAATAGGATATTATACGTTCTCACAAAATGATGAAGTTTTATCACCCGCTAAGGCTAAAGAAAACTTTATTATGATTTTTGTCGATGTTGCTTGTGAAAAACAAAACAACATTCGTTCATATTTCTGTATGGAAAGTCATAATAATATAGATTCTTTTTACCTATGTCAAACATATACTCTTATTCCAAAACATCTAATACGTGATAACGCTACTATGAGTATAATGTTTAAGCAAGATGATTTAAATATGCGTCATATATATCGTGATCATGTAAATACTGATATGTCCTATGATTCATTTATGAAAATTGGTCAAAAGTGTTGGAGTGATAAATACGGATTCCTCATAATAAGTAAAGATAACGATATGGAAAAAGGAAGATACAGGAAGGGTTTTAATGAATTTATAATTGTTCAGGCCCACTGTCCGCCGAATCTGGACTGGCCCCGCTATCCAGCTGCACCGCTCTACCGCTCTCCCGCTCTCCCGCTCCCTCGCGCTCCCGCTCTCCTGCGCTGTTCCTAGCTCCCTCTATGAAGTCTCCGCTGCGCTTTGAAGCGCAGAGCGGAGCTTAGACTAAGTCAGTTCGATTCTGGTCTTTCAGCTGAAAGCCAAATACGACTCCGTGATTCAAGAGTATCTCGACCTCAATCACATGAAAGAAGTCCGTCCTACCCATAATTCTGCCAGTTATTACCTTCCGCATCATGCCGTGCTCAAGCCGGAAAGTACAACCACTAAGTTACGTGTGGTTTTCAATGCCTCCAGCCCTTCAGAGAATGGGGTCAGTTTAAATGATATCCTTCATGCTGGCCCAGTCTTACAGTCCGATCTAACTATCCAGATCCTGAAGTGTCGATATTTCCGATACGTCTACAGTGCCGATATCGAGAAAATGTATCGGCAGATATGGGTAGATCCGAAGCATTCCCCGTTCCAGCGCATCTTATTCCGCAACAGCGAGGGGCACATTCGAGATTTCGAATTACAGACGGTAACTTTTGGAGTCAATTGCGCGCCATTCCTGGCCATTCGAGTCCTGCAACAGTTGGCAACTGACGTGCAGCTCAGCCATCCAAGAGCGAGCAACGTCATTCGAAATCATATGTATGTAGACGATGTCCTTTCGGGAGCTGACTCCGCCGAGGACGCTAAGTTCATTGTTCGCGAGCTACAAAGTGCTCTAGATTCCGCGGGGTTTCCATTGAGAAAATGGACCTCCAACAACAAAGAAATATTAGCTCATATCCAAAGCGATCATCTTCTGACAACCGACTTCCTCGACATCGACACTGAGAGCACAGCCAAAACTCTCGGCGTACGATGGAAGGCGACGTCCGATGAGTTCTTTTTCGTCCCACCAGATTTAGCAACGGAAATCTCCCACACGAAACGCCAAGTCCTTTCCCAAATTGCCAAGCTGTTTGATCCAGCAGGCTGGCTCGCTCCATTTGTTGTGTGTGCCAAAATCTTTATGCAAGAGATTTGGCTTCAGGATCTAGGCTGGGACGATAAACTTCCAATTGAGCTGTGCCAAAGGTGGAACAGCTTTCTCCAGAGCTATTCGGTCCTAGACCAGGTCAGAATACCCAGATTGGTTTCCTTCCGTCCAGAGTTCCACGTAGAGCATCACGGATTCTGTGACGCCTCGCAAAAGGCATACGGTGCTGCGATCTATGTGCGCGTAGAAGTGGGCCACAAGACGATGGTGCACTTGCTCACGGCCAATACGCGTGTGGCGCCATTCAAAACGGTGTCCCTTCCCAGGCTGGAGTTATGTGGGGCTCTCCTTTTGTCCGAGATGGCCGAAGCCATTCTTCCTAATATGCCGAGGCTGACCTCAAAATTCCATTGTTGAACCGATTCCACAATTGTGCTAGCATGGTTAGCCAAACCAGCGTGCCATTGGACAACGTTCGTTGCCAACAGGGTGACGAAGATCACCGAGTCCACTGAGGCGGCCAATTGGTCGCACGTTCAATCCGAACATAATCCAGCTGATTTGGCTAGTCGAGGAGTTCCCCTTCAAGAGCTGGTGGATAACCCGCTTTGGTGGCATGGACCCACTTGGCTGCAACGTCCACGCGATCATTGGCCCAGCCAGGGAACCGACCTGCCGGTGACTGAGATCGAAAAGCGTGCCGTTAAAGTCCATGTGGCGTCTATGCCGTCAGAAGATTTCCTAGATCGCTTTTCCAAGTTAGATAGAGCTTTGCGGGTCCTCGCGTATGTCCATCGATTTGTCCAACGATGTCGAAGACAATCACCGCCTTCCGGGGTCCGTCTAGAGGCCCAGGACGTTGCCGCCGCGGAAGAGCTCATGACAATTTGCACTCAGCGCAGGTATTTTCCTGAAGAATACCGCTGCTTGAGTCAGAAGCGTCCTGTGCCCGCGGCGAGTTCGTTTCTCTCCCTGAACCCCTTTCTAAGGGGTCCGACAGTTTGCGGAATGATGAACGACATCCGATAATCCTGCCGTACGAATGTGCACTCTCGCGGCTTCTGGTCAAATTCACGCATCTCATTACGTTACATGGTGGCAACCAGTTAGTGGTGCGTCTCACTCGGTCCAGATACTGGGTTCCGAGAATAAGGAACTTGGTGAAGGCAGTGGTTAACTCCTGCAAGGTCTGCGTTATCCACAAAAAGAGATTGCAAGTCCAGATGATGGGAAGTTTCCCGAAAGAGCGAGTGTCCTTCTCCCGTCCGTTCACGTACACAGGGATGGACTACGCCGGCCCGTTTTATATAAAAAATTATACCGGAAGAGCTTGTCTCATTACGAAAGGGTATGTGTTGGTTCTCGTTTGTTTTTCTACAAAGGCCATCCATCTAGAGCCTACATCCGACTTAACGACTGAAAAGTTTCTTGCCGCTTTCGCTCGTTTCGTCTGTAGAAGAGGGTGTCCTCGCCAAGTCCAGTCCGACAATGGAAAGACCTTCGTCGGCGCCTCCACCGTGCTTTCCCGAGCTTTCCGATGCGTATAGTCATCAGCAGCTCACCTGGCAATTCATTCCTCCTGGGGCACCCCATATGGGAGGCCTATGGGAAGCTGGTGTCAAGAGCTTCAAGACCTTGTTTTACAAGTCCACCGCTACACGGAAGTACACCTTTGAAGAGCTGTCCACCCTCCTAGCGAGAATCGAAGCTTGTCTGAATTCCAGACCGCTATCTCCCATGTCCGAGGATCCAACTGATCTCTTAGCGTTGACACCAGGGCACTTTCTTGTTGGTGGACCTCTTCTATCCATAGTGGAACCTGAAGTAAAGGGCGAATCCAAGTCCATTCTGAACCGGTGGCAGCACTTAAAGTCTCTCCATCAACAATTCCGCACTCGATGGAAGGATGAGTACCTTAAGGAGCTTCACAAGCGCAACAAGTGGCAAGTCCCCACAGAAAATCTACGTGACGGCGATCTGGTCGTCATTAAGGATGACAATTTGCCCTCAAATGAGTGGCGACTCGGAAGAATAGACTCCGTTTTTCCGGAAGCCGATGGCAATGTCCGCGTAGTCGACATTCGTACGACACGCGGCATTGTCAAACGTCCAGTGACCAAGGTGGTTCTTCTTCCAAGAGAGCCGCCCAAAATTACCTCGTAACGAGCCGCGTTTCTTACACACCTTAGTCCGTAGCCATTATCCACGTCATTGTTAATCAGCCCTGTTTGTTTTTTCCTTATCCACACTCTAAACAGGAAAATGGCTCCCCGTCCACGTAGCGCTCAGGCTTTGGATAGCAGACGTACTAGAGGTACTCAGTCCTACCGATGCCGAGTCTGCCGCGGAATCCATCATCTTCGGAAGTGTCAGAGGTTCCTAAAGCTGAGCGCAGAGAAGCGGCTGCGGGCATTAACAAGTACTGCGCGAACTGTCTCGCACACGAGCACTCCACTGGGAGCTGTCGGAGCGGTGACCGGTGCAGAACGTGCGACCGGAATCATCACACGCTGCTCCACATGCACGAACTTGTTTCCCGGAAAAAGTCCGGCTCCAAGCAAGAGCCCGCTTCTCCGCAGCGTTCGCGCCGGCAAGATCCGCCAACTCGCCGAACGCCTGCCCCTCCACCGCGCTCAGCATCCTCGACACCAGTTCCGTCGCTCGCCGCACTGCTCCAGCGTCATAGCGTCAATGTCCTCCCGACTGCTGTGGTGGTCGTCGAGACCGGAGAGAAGACGTTCGACACCGCCGCACTCATCGATCCGTGCACCCCGACAAGCTCCATCGACGCATCCCTGGCCGCCGCGTTTCGTTTGCCGACAACAAACGTGGGCGACGAGAGCATATGCACGGCGACGATTCGTTTGAAGGTCGACGAGGCCGTCAAGCTGGAGGTGGTCCTCAAGATCGAGCCGAACGTGCGCATCCGCACTCCCATCCGTGCGCTCAGTGAGAGCGTCGTCCAAAAATTTTAGGAACTACCGCTCGCGGATGAGGTTTTCACCGGCCAGCCACTGTTTCACTGATCCTGGGCGCGGACGTCTACCCGAAGGTGATACAGCCGGGCTTCCACGTGGTCGAAGAGGGACTGCCAGTAGCCCAGAAGACGGTGTTCGGGTGGATCGTCTCCGGCGCCTGTACGCAGGCTTGAGGCGTAGGCGAATGGCCGAAGTTCCGTCTCCTTTGTTTTTTGCAACGCTAGCGATTGCAAGGGGGGCGGAATGTTCAGGCCCACTGTCCGGCGAATCTGGACTGGCCCCGCTATCCAGCTGCACCGCTCTACCGCTCTCCCGCTCTCTCGCGCTCCCGCTCTCCTGCGCTGTTCCTAGCTCCCTCTATGAAGTCTCCGCTGCGCTTTGAAGCGCTTAGTCTAAGTCAGTTCGATTCTGGAGTTTCAACTGAAATAAACCGCGATCGTACCCCCGCCTACTTTTGCAAATTAACTTTGTGCGTACATTCATTTCAATTAAGGGGCAATACGCGTTCGAGTGGTTTCTCCCCTACAGCTTCCGCAACCCCAGCTGCAAACGCACCAGCAGCAAGCCACCGAAGCCCAGCGAAGCAGCCCGCCGACGCCGCCGGTTTTGCCGCCGTCGCCTCCCACGCCATTCCACCAGCGCCACCACGGTACTCCGCTACCCCCCGGCGTACATTTTGGTCCTTCGAGCCGGTATACGCTTAGTATGTAATATTGTAAGCGGATCATATATTGATAGTAGACAAGATCATTCATTTTATGAATTTGGAATTAATGTTCCACCGGGCTATATAATAAATATCACACCACACAATCTTATTTACTTACCAGTCAGCACTATTTGAGAATATAAGTTTCATTCTGTAAGCTATATTTTTACAGTACATTATTAGATTCCAAAACGAGTAGATCATTCACTCTTACATTAATTGGCAATGAACCCATTACAAACATTTCTTATTTCCCACCCATTGAACTGACAAATGGTGAATATGAGTGTGCACCCATTGACTTTCATATGTACAACTCTACACCCAATGTTTATATAAATAATAATCTATTTCATATTGGTGATAAAGTAATTAAACTCCCAATAGGATCATATGAACTCAATGATATTTATGATATTATAAAAAATAAACTAAAAGATTATGATCTTGAGAAAACATTTCAAGTGGAGAGTAATAATAACACACTTCAAGTTCATATTACAACTACCAAGGATCCTATTTACTTTAATAGGAACAACTCCATTGGACAATTGCTTGGTTTCAATAAAAAAATAATTTACCCCGACTAAAAAAAAACATATATATCTGATCAACCTGTCAACATTTTAAAAATAAACACAATACGCTTAGTTTGTAATATTGTAAGCGGACCATATATTGATAGTAGACAAGATCATTCATTTTATGAATTTGGAATTAATGTTCCACCGGGCTATAAAATGAATATCACACCACACAATCTTATTTACTTACCAGTCAGCACTAGAGAAATAAGTACACTCTCTATACACATAACTGATCAGAACGGTGAACTAATAAATTTACGCGGTGAAAACTATACAATACAATACAATGATTATATACAATAAAAGAGGTGATACTTACTTACATCATCAGCACACTTTATATAAAGTTATAGGAAGAGGATCGAAACCAAAAAGAAACACACTTACATTAAAAAAACCTTAATTCTTAAATCACTGGGCTTCAAAGTGCGAGTTTTACCAAAGTTATGGGGTTGAATGAAATATTGGCAGTACGAAAAAACCTTTCTCTGATCAAAGAAAGACTATTACAGTTATTCACCCCATCAACAATCATTTAAACCAAATGAAGAGATAAGAATTACAATCCAAAATCAAGACTTATATGTACTCCCCCATGAGAGTCTTCTAAATTTTCAAGGAGATATTACCCTAATTAAGGAAGAGGGAGCGGTAGAAACTCAAAATGTTATTGGGAGAATGAGAAATAATTGTATTGCATACTTTTTAGATGATATATGCTATGAAATAAATGGTGTTGAGATAGATAGAACAAGATTTAGTGGTATTACTACTACAATAAACAACTTTGTTTCTTTAGATCAATTTGAAAGCAAAAGACTTTACAATTCTGGATGGAATGAAGAAGCCGATTTCAATTTAAGCCCCCACTTCAACTTTTTAATACCCCTTAAAAATCTACTTGGATTTGCTGGAGATTTTAAAAAGTATCATTTAATTGTAAACATGAACTAGTACTATTAATATCAAAAAATTGTAACGATGTACTTGAGCAAGATAAAATTGAGAATACACAACTAGTCGAAAATATATCATCTCAATATGACTAATATTACATGGAAAATTCCTCATATAACACCCAGCGATTCAACGAAAATTAAAATGTATGATATTATAAAAAGTGGAACCAATCTACCGATTGCATTCCTCAGTTGGGATACATACATTAATCCTAAACTAAGTAATGGAACAGATCATGTTTGGAATGTTCAATTAGCTGCTAACCGAGAATGTCCACGATTTGCTTTAGTTGGATTTAAAGATAACCACCATCTGATTACAAACAATTTAAGAAATCTAAAGGTCTACTTAAACTCTGAAACATATCCCTACGATGACTGAAACTTGGAGTTTGAAAAAGATCGATTTGCTCACCTATATGAAATGTATTGCAAGTTTCAAACTAGCTACCATAACCGAAATGAATCTCCGTTACTATCACCTACAGAGTTTAAAACTAAAGCTCCTATTATCGTAATAGACTTATCATATCAAAATGAAGTGGTTAAATCGGGACCCATTGATGTTAGGATTTCAATTGAACTTGCCAAGCCCACTATCGAAAATGTTCAAGTATATTGCGTGCTCATACATGATCGTTTAGTTGAATATAACCCGTTGAATGGTCTAGTTCAGCGGATTGTCTAACAATCAATCAAATAATCATGAGTGAAGACATTGTTGCAATTAATGTTCAAGGATTTCTTGGGAATAATAATAAATTTATTCTAAAAGATACTGGAGTCGTATTCAAAAACGAGACAATCTTGAATTCTCATTTTATCATACACTCTCCACTTGATTTTAATGAATTGAATAAAAAATGTAGAAAAACACCTACTTGGCTAACAAAACAACATCATAAAATTTATTGTAATGATGGAGTATACTTTTTCAAAGAAACACAAATGTATTTAAGAGAAATAATTAGAAAAAAGGAAATAATTTGTCAGGGATATTAAAAAAGGTTATTCCTACAAAAAATTTTAAAAAATTGATGATTTAATTAACATTAATGAAATTGGTTGTCCCTCTCTAAAAATAATGGATGGAAATCACTTTTCATATTGTTCATTACATGCTCGGGATGGTGTCTGCTCTCTGAACAATGCTCATAAAATCATAAACTTTTACACAAACGAAAACTCCTAAACACATTTTCACCATTTATTCACATTTTGAGAGTCGGGAAAAGAAGTATACGAAATGACTGATTCTAATAACAATCTTAATATACCGACTTATTCTTCTTTAATAAATAAAATTAATTTATTTATTAATACATTTGGAAAGATGATTTTAAAAGAGGACTTGAAATTTCTACTGGAGTCAAGGAACATGTTCATGGGTATTGACGTAATGGAGTTTATAAAAACAACATTTGGAGAACATATAAACTTAGTTAAATTTTCTAATGATAATATAGAAACTTGTGCTTGTTTTCATTTTGTAATTGAACAATATAGAGTTGGAAAATTATTTCATCATATGTTGAAATTTTAAAATAATGAAAAAAAAAAAAAAAGAATTAATTTTTTTTTTATTTTGAATTTGCTTTCGAGTGTGGGTCTATCATCAGCTGTTGCATTTTTTAACATCTGTTTTCAAAGTATGATACAATGATTTATCTCTACCAAACTTTAGTTTAAGATAATCATTCTATTGGGTTTTACGATTTATTAGAGACTGAACTAAAAATGCTGCACGCAGGCAGAACAATAACTTAAGGGAGAGAAGGAAAAAGAACGCACCGTTACTTTCGTGAGTATTCCAAAGAAGAACAAGGAAGAACGCTATAGTCGAGTACCTCGACTATCAGATACCCGTTACTCAGCTAAAGGGACCAAAGCAGCAAAGAGAGATTGAAATGCGCCACCTACCGGCGGTAGACAGATTTAAGCGTTGTGGGCGTTAGAGTGGGCGTGGCAAAGTATCAATCGATAGGTATTGACGAGACCAATACATTTCAGTTAAAATTTTTTATCTATCATGAAAATTGGGGGCGCCACAGGCTTGGGCGGTTTGTAGGCGTTAGAGTGGGCGTGGCATATTCGCGTAACAAACTTGCGCTGCGCTCAAGGCTACGGAATCTAAATCTAAAATCCCATTTCTCTATCTTTGATATTTTCCGAGATATTCGCGTTCATATATATGGGCGTGGCAAACTTTTTTTTTTGTCAATCGATAGGTATTGATGAGAACAATACATTTCAGTTAAAGTTTTTCTAGCATCAAAGCTGTAGGAGCCACAGTTTTGGGCGGTTTGTGGGCATTATAGTGGGCGTGGCACTCTGCTGAAACAAACTTGCGCTGCGTAAGAAGCTCAGGAATCTGCACGCCAAATCTCAATAGCCTAGCTCTTATAGTTTCCGAGATCTCAGCGTTCATCCGGACGGACAGACGGACATGGCTAGATGGATTCGGCTAGTGATCCTGATCAAGAATATATATACTTTATGGGGTCGGAAACGCTTCCTTCTGCCTGTTACATACTTTCCGACGAATCTAGTATACCCTTTTACTCTACGAGTAACGCGTATAATAAGATATACAGTGGTGCATATACTAATATTTTCAACACTCCATCTCCACGTGGTATATTATTTAGATGTGGTTCTTTTTCAGTTTAACCCTAGCGAACTTATACATTTTATGTGCTTAACTGTACTTAAAATCTTAGTTAACACATCTGAAATCATATCTTCGGTTGGTACATATTCAATATCAATGATTTTCTTCTTATATAAATCTCTTATATAGTGATACTTAATATCTATATGTTTACTTCTTGCATGAAAAATAGCATTCTTAGCTAGACATTGAGCGCTCTGATTGTCATTGTAGATCATCATCAATGTTGAGGCCGTCTAAAACCCAATTCAGATATTATTTTCTGGACGTAACCAGCCTCCTTAGCTGATGTTGAAAGCGGTACATACTCTGCCTCCGTGCTACTGAGTGCTATGATGCTCTGTTTCTTTGACTCCCACGAAAAAGCTGCTCCAGCCATGAAGAACGCCCAACCGCTGAATGATTTGCGGTCAATGCTGTCTCTTGCCCAATCTGCATCGACATAGCATTGAACAGGCATACCAGATCGAGCATAATGCAACTGCAAGCACGAAGTTCCTTTTAGGTAGCGAAGGACTCTCTTAGCAGCCACCTCATGTTCCTTATGGGGGTCACTCTGTGCCAACTTTGCCACGGAATGTACAATGTCTGGTCTTGTGGTCATGGCTAAGTACAGCAATGATCCAATAAGTGATTGATACTGCTTTTGGTTAGCTCTTGGGCAGTCATCCACAGTACACAGGCTCTGATAACCAACCTCATTCGGCTTACAGTCTTCCATGCCATAATCTCGTAACAGCCCGTCGATATACTGCTTATGACCAATCGTCACGCTGGCCGTCTCTCCATTTCGTTCGATTTCCATGCCCAAGAAATGGTTCAGCTCTCCGCCATCTACTACATCAAATTCCTGTGTGATTTGAAGTTTAATGTGGCAAGGACTTCTTATAATAATAATAATCTAATAATTAGATCATCAACATATACAACAATAATGCTAAGATTTCCGCCAATTTTCTTGGTGTAAATGCATGGCCCACTAGGGCACTGGACAAAACCAATATGCTGAAAAGTTCTATCCAATTTCTGGTTCCATTCCCGTCCACTCTGCTTCAGACCGTACAACGACTTGTGCAACCTCAGCACCCGTTTTGGATACGCTGTGTCCACGAATCCCTCAGGCTGCCGCATGTATACAACATCTTGTAGGTCACTGTTGAGATACGCAGCTGAGACGTCCATTTGGTGCATAAACATTTTATTTTCGACAGCCACCAATCACCAATCGGATGGAAGAACACCGTGCCACGTGGGAAAATGTTTCTGTGTTATTCACTCCGTACTCCTGTCCACAACCTTTTGCGAATAAGCGAGCCTTGAATCGTTCCACGTAGCCATACTGGTCACCATTGATGGCAAAGACCCATTTGCACCTAATAGTCCTTTCGCCAGCAGAACAAGACTCCATGTCTTGCTGGACTGTAGTTGAGAATACTCCTTCTGCATCGCAGCCTTCTATTCTTCAGCATGTTCCATGCTCAGCGCCTCCTTGACTCCGCTCGGCACTTGGATATTGGCAACTCCAATAGCGTGTAGCTTATTGTATGCCTTACGTGGTCGTCCTGGCTTTCCCGTAATGATTAACTTCGGCCTCCCTGGGCCTCTCTGGACTCGGTTGACGTTCTCAACTAACTCGTCTTCATCATCATTGACCTCTGACTGTTCATCCCTTTCTGGATCTTCGTTATTTTTATCTTGCTCACCATTTGTCTGCATATTCAATATGTTTGAGTTCTCTGTCAACTCTACGGACGATACATCCTCGTTTTTCATCATATCGTGCTCAAACACAACATCCCTGGCTTCCTTGATAGTTTGCGTATCAGGATTGAAGAGCCTATATGCTTTGGCAGTTTCTGAGTAACCAACCAAGATATGCTCTATCCCTTTCTGAGAAAATTTTCCTTTCCTTGTCTTGTGTAGAACTACGGCTTTTGTACCAAAAATTTCAGGTGGGACACTCCGGGTTTTTTCCCAAACCATGTTTCCTACGGAGTCATATCTGGTAATGTAGACGTTTCAGATCTGTTTCTCAAGTACATCGCTGTCATTATCGCTTCCCCCCATAGTGATTTATCAGCACTGGAATGAACCATCATGCTTCTTGCCATTTCCACTAGCGTCCTATTGGCACGCTCAGCACCGCCGTTTTGCTGCGGAGTATGGGGAACGGTAAGCTGCCTCTTAATCCCATGACTTCTAAAAAAATGTTAAAACGCACCATTGATGTACTCTCTACCATTATCGCTCCGTATGGCTTTAATCTGCTGTCCAGTTTGCTTCTCAGACAACAATTTAAATTCTTTGAATTTGTCGAAAACTTGATCTTTTCTTTTTAGCATATATACCGATACGTGACGCGTCTTGTCGTCGATAAATGTAGCAAAATATCGCGCTCCTCCTTTAGAAACAGTACTCATAGGACCGCATACGTCCGTATGAATCAGACACTTTACTCAAAAGATTTTCCGACATTTTTGGGAACTGTTTTACGCAAATCTTGCTTTTCGCACACGTCTTGCAAACAAAGTCATTTATGTCACCGGTAACTCCATCTAAACCATACACTAATTCTTTTCGAATCATGGATTTTAAACTTTGGAAATTCAAATGTCCGAATCTGTTGTGCCACGTTATTACTTAATTTATTTTCCCGTTTTCAGCAAAAGCCATTTTGTTTCCATTTTCGACAATAAACAAGTCATTCTTTTTGTTTGCTTTCAACACCGTTTCACCATTCTAATTTTTGACGCTTGCATTATTTTTCGAAAAACATATTTCGAACCCGTTGTTCGTTGCTTTTGACACGGAAATAAAGTTACACTGAAGATTTTTTACGAACAGCACATCAACCAATTTAATAATGTTTTCTTGCCAGTATAGTTTCACTGTTCCATTGCCTTCAGCTTCAATGTAATTTTCTCCAACTAGCATTATTTTTTCTTTATGTTCACGGATTGAAACAAATAATGATTTGTTTGCACATAAATGGGCTGTTGCCCCGCTGTCCACGCACCAAATATTTTCCGTTACTCCTACTTGACCTGCTGCTGCAGCGAAAACTGAGTAAGACTTTTTGTTCTCTTCGCGTTTCTTTTCTTTATTGTTGTCTTTTTCCGATCTTGCGAGTTTCTCTTTTGAGTTGCACTTTGCCGAAACATGTCCATGACGACCGCAGCTCCAGCATTCCACATTTCTCATGTCTTTCTTATACTTGTCTCTTCCTTTTTCGGCGCGCGACGCGTACATCTTCTGTTCCATTCCATCGGCCGTTTTGTCACTCACTTTTCGTCGTTCTCCCTCTTCCAGTAATTTTATTTTCAGAGAACTCAAGGATGGCAAAGAATCACGCGTTTCAATGGCGACTACGAAACTTTCGTACAAATCACATAGACTTGACAACAAAATTATTACAAGCATTTCATCTGGCACTGTTTGATCAATCTCTTGTAGTTTTTAATCACGTCACTAAAATTACTCAAATGCACTGTGATACTGTCTGACTCTGACATCTTCATGTACAGCAATTGTTTGAATAACTGTGTTCTACGGGCCGGTCCAGAAGGCATGTGAACACTAGCCAGCTTTTTCCAAGCTTCCATTGATGATAGGCAGTGTTTAACATAGTTAATACGCATAGTGCGACGGCTTAATACACAACAAAATACTCGCGAGGGCCTTTTCATCTTTTATATCAAAGTTTGTCTGTTGTTCTACTGTTCCACTTTCGTTTTTAATTTCACGACCGCACACAACTGACCAAAGTTCCGAGTGTATTAGCAAACTTTTCATCTGCACTGCTCATGAACTATAATTTTCACTATCCAGTTTATCTATTGAGTATTGTGAACTCATTTTGTTCATTTTACTGAAACACCACCGAATCTCTATATTTAATCAATCAATATTTTATCTCTTCGATTATTACGCGCAAGTTTTATAGCTTGCTGGGCCCATAACTTATTGGGTTTGACGATTAATTAGAGACTGAACTAAATACTGCACGCAGGCAGAACAATAACTTAAGGAAGAGAAGGAAAAAGAACGCACCGTTTCTTTCGTGCAAAAAAACAAAGAAGAATAAGATATACATTGGTGCATATACTAATATTTTCAACACATTCAGACTATTACGTTGAAAGAAAAAATGATTTCCTCAAAAATTGAAGAGTTCTTAAAGGAGCATGAAAGTGAGATCTTTAAGGAACATGTTACGAAATTAAAATCGTTTCATACATTTTTTAAAGATGTAGAAGCCACCCCAGTAATTCATTTAAAGTATGGAGAACACCTATCATCCTGTGCATGGGGATATGATGATTGTAAAGTTGGACCTAACACTTGCAGGTGTATGCATGTTGAAAAGAAAGAAGAAGATGCCTTAAAATTGATGGAAAGATACATTAATCTATTTAAAAAACTCAATGGAAACTAATT
>NW_023665458.1:15000-77500 GCF_014743375.2 Drosophila subpulchrella | reverse complement strand
CACAATATTTTTTTTCGTAATACGTAATAATTTTCTTTATATTTGCATATTTCATTCTAAAATATCTTTTTTGTTCGACATACGTCATTATTGTATCCACACATGTACAATTTTTGTTTAACCAATATAAAATATTGAATTAAATCATTTGTATTTTGATGATAAATTTAAAATTTATCTGTATATATTCATATAAGACTCTTTGGTAATATATAATATAAAACCGAGCGCATATATGATATGTACGTTAGAAAAAATAATATATATATATATTATTTTCTTTTAATATAGGGACACCTCTTTTAATTTATCCCCGCAGGGAATTATCACATAACTCAGTATGTGATAATGGCAGACCAATATACATATATATCAAGATTATCAATACAAAATATATATCATTATTAGCCTGCCTCAATTGTAATTATTTATTTGGATTAACGATAAAGTTCGGAAACAATTTGTTATTCTATGTATAATAGAAACCTTGGCCTTTGTTTCAACATTATTATCTTTGGGCTTAAAATATTAACCGTGGAGCCAAGTCTCATATTCATAAATGAATAAAGAAACAAATTTGACGGATTAATATCTTCTCTACCGACAGACAGTATTTTGTCACGTCAATAGTAGATGGCCGGCCCATTGACCATCCTATAGTAGTTTTTGGACCCAATATCTTTAATTCGGGTATTTTCAATTGTCTTTGCCAATCAACCGTTTGGTACTCTCTCATATAATAAGAGAATACACATATAATTCCATTATATGGATATATCTTCATTATTTTATTTGCTACATCACCCTATAATAGTTTTTGAACCCGTCAACTTCAATTCGGGTATTTTCAATTGTCTTTGCCAACCATTTATATGGTATTCTCTATTATAATAAGAGAATACTAGTGTATATCCATTATATGGATATATCATCTTCATATTATTTGCTACACCACCCTATAGTAGTTTTTGAACCCATCATCTGCAATTCGGGTATTTTCAATTGTCTTTGCCAACCAACTATACGGTATTCTCTCTTATAATAAGAGAATACAAGTATATTTTCATTATATGGATATAATGCCATTTATTTTTCAATATCCATATAATTCATTTAGTTTTGTATGTACAAAACAAGTTTTCTTTATAGTATTGACAAAATCATATGTTTACGCATAACATAAGTTTTGACCAATACGAGGAGGGGCCCGCCAACGACCACCTCCCTATAGTAGTTTTTTACCCCACGCACTATTGCGTGCATGTTTACAGTACTAGTGCCAGCTATCATTTGGTTTATATATCGTGTTTCAGTGATATATGGGTAAATTCTACCATTTATTCTTATGTATATGGCATTTCTATGCCATATTTATATAATTCATTCATATCTTAATTTATATTTATTATATTATACATTATTATGCCTTATAGGTATTATACCTATAAGCCATATCCATACGATTCATATACTAGTGCAGCCCCTCACTAGGTTTATATATCTCATTTTAATTATATATTGGTAAATTCTATTATTTATTCTTGTGTATATGGCACTTATATGCCGCCATATCTATAAAAATGCATTTATATTTCAATGTATATTTTCTATATTATACATTATTATGCCTTAAAAAGTTATTATACCTACCATAAGGCGATATCCATACGATTCATTTATATAAAAGATATATGTATAATTTTCTATACATAATTTTTTTTTATGAATATATGGGTTTCCTAAGCATATCCATATAATACATTTAGTTTTATATGGATTAGATTGGTCTTCTTTATTGTATTGCCAAACTCATATTGATAAAATAAGTTTTGAACAATAAGAGGATCAGCCGCCAACCAACCAACCACTGCTACCATTGGAGGAACATATACTTACTTTTTATATGTCCTCTTACTTGAATGGTCCTCTCTTTACTTGAAAATTTCATTACCATAGGAATCTATTTATACATGGAATATGATTTCCACTACTTTTTCGCGTCACTAATAATTAATATGACGATACAGACTTGCTACCATAACATAAGTCTTGAACAATAATAGGAGCAGCCGCCAACCAACCACCAACCAACCAACCACTGCTACCATTGATAGTAATTTTATATGTCCTCTTTACTTGAATTTCAATACCATAGGAATATTTATACATGGAATATGTTTTGCCACTACTTTTTCGCGTCACTAATAATATGACGATACAGTCTTGCTACCATAACATAAGTTTTGAACAATAAGAGGAGCAGACACACCAACCAACCAACCGCGCTGCTACCATTGAAGGAACATATACTTATATTTATATAAGTCCTCTTTACTTGAATGGCCTCTTTACTTGAATTTCAATACCATAGGAATATTTATTTATACATGGAATATGTTTTGCCACTACTTTTTCGCGTCACTAATAATATGACGATATAGACTTGCTACCATAACATAAGTTTTGAACAATAAGAGGAGCAGACACCAACCAACCAACCGCTGCTACCATTGAATGAACCATATATACAAACTTTTATATATGCCCTCTTTACTTGAATTTTAATACCATAGGAATATTTATACATGGAATATGTTTGCCACTTTATCATCGCGTCACTAATAAGATGACGATACATTTTGTTTGTTCAATATTTACTTATATATTGATGTTTCCAATTTAGGTCTTTTATATTTCTTCTTCCCTACCTTACACACCACAAACAAAGTGGCGTGCGATGCTGCAAGCAAGCATAATGATTATGCCCGCTTTGCAACATCTTTATTATCGAATCATCAAGCAAAGGATAAGCTTCAGTGGATCGCAGTATGGCAGCTGCTCAACCACTTACAACACCTTGCCTGTTACAAAAGTCGTTTACAATTGATTCTAGGCTTTGTCATTGTATTAAATAATGCTTTTATATGTAACTAGCGCGGCATCAGGTGATCAAAGATCCTCCCAATTTACTATGTTACAAATTACATTGGCATCACATCCATTGTCGTTTATAAAGTAAATTATAAACTTTAAATGGTTTAGAAGCCATACAATGCAAATTGCCCCTTATTTATCATTGCAGTCCAGCACGGATACGACCTTAGAGGCGTTCAGGCATAATCCAACGGACGTAGCGTCATACCACTGTTCGCTCGAACAAGTATTGTGCCATTGGTCCGTACCTGCGGTTCCTCTCGTACTACGCAGGAATGCTGTCGCAACAACGTTTTGTCATTAGTAGGGTAAAACTAACCTGTCTCACGACGGTCTAAACCCAGCTCACGTTCCCTTGCATGGGTGAACAATCCAACGCTTGGTGAATTTTGCTTCACAATGATAGGAAGAGCCGACATCGAAGGATCAAAAAGCGACGTCGCTATGAACGCTTGGCCGCCACAAGCCAGTTATCCCTATGGTAACTTTTCTGACACCTCTTGTTAAAAACTCTTTAAACCAAAAGGATCGATAGGCCGAGCTTTTGCTGTCCCTGTGTGTACTGAACACCGAGATCAAGTCAGCATTTGCCCTTTTGCTCTATGTGTGGTTTCTGTCCGCACTGAGCTGGCCTTGGGACACCTCCGTTATTATTTGAGAGATGTACCGCCCCAGTCAAACTCCCTACCTGGCAATGTCCTTGAATTGGATCATACCTGAGTAATTGGAGTTATACCAAATTTTCAAATCAAAAATACATAAATGCACCGTTTTATTAAAGAATTTGTTTGCGATTATATAACAAACTCGTGATACTTTGATCAAGAAGCTTGCATCAAAACCCAATACCATAAGATATAATAAATATATCCGTATAATGGCTAGGAAATGATACACGTTCCATTTAATCAAGTAAGTAAGGAAACAATAAGAGTAGTGGTATTTCATTGGCGATACCAAACCGAAGTCTAATATCTCCCACTTATTCTACACCTCTTATGTCTCCTTACACTGCCAGATTAGAGTCAAGCTCAAAAGGGTCTTCTTTCCCCGCTAATTATTCCAAGCCCGTTCCCTTGGCTGTGGTTTCGCTAGATAGTAGATAGGGACAGTAGGAATCTCGTTAATCCATTCATGCGCGTCACTAATTAGATGACGAGGCATTTGGCTACCTTAAGAGAGTCATAGTTACTCCCGCCGTTGACCCGCGCTTACTTGAATTTCTTCACTTTGACATTCAGAGCACTGGGCAGAAATCACATTGTGTCAACACCCGCTAGGGCCATCACAATGCTTTGTTTTAATTAGACAGTCGGATTCCCCAAGTCCGTGCCAGTTCTGAATTGATTGTTAATTGATAATCGTTATAATTAATAAGAACTAATTGGTTTAACCCAATTAGTATTCTTAAAAATTTTAGCAAGAAAGTTCCACAATTGGCTACGTAACTAAACTATCCGGGGAACAAGTGACCAACATAAATGCCAGACACTCTATTTACCCAGAACGAGCACATAAACCATGTTATTGTTTCCCAATCAAGCCCGACTATCTCAATCTTCAGAGCCAATCCTTATCCCGAAGTTACGGATCTAATTTGCCGACTTCCCTTACCTACATTATTCTATCGACTAGAGACTCTTCACCTTGGAGACCAGCTGCGGATATTGGTACGGCCTGTTGAGAAGTTTGCGTGTCCCCACCATAAATTTTCAAGGTCCGAGGAGAAAATATCGACACAACAGTATATGTCATGCTCTTCTAGCCCATCTACCATATCTCTCTGCGAAAGACTTCCATGGTAGTACGGCTATAAAACAGAAAAGAAAACTCTTCCGATATCTCTCGACGGCTTCTTTATGGTCGTTCCTGTTGCCAGGATGAGCACGAGGCCCATATTTAATAACAAACGGATACTCAACAGGTTACGGAATTGGAACCGTATTCCCTTTCGTTCAAAATTATTCAAGTATATTAATTAGCTTGATTTATATAATATAATTATATTTGTATGGCATTTGTGTTTTACTTGAAAATTTTCGGCTTTCGCCTTGAACTTAGGACCGACTAACTCGTGATCAACCACTGTTCACACGAAACCCTTCTCCACTTCAGTCCTCCAAGGTCTCATTCGATTATTTGCTACTACCACCAAGATCTGTACCAATGGCAGCTCCATGCAGGCTTACGCCAAACACTTCTACGCATACCATTGTACCTTCCTACTCACTAAAGTTTCAAAATTTATATCACAAGTAATATAAATCATCTACTTTAGCGGTAATGTATAGGTATACAACTTAAGCGCCATCCATTTTAAGGGCTAGTTGCTTCGGCAGGTGAGTTGTTACACACTCCTTAGCGGATTTCGACTTCCATGATCACCGTCCTGCTGTTTTAAGCAACCAACGCCTTTCATGGTATCTGCATGAGTTGTTAATTTGGGCACCGTAACATTACGTTTGGTTCATCCCACAGCGCCAGTTCTGCTTACCAAAAGTGGCCCACTGGGCACATTATATCATAACCTTGAACTTCATATCAAGAAAGTTAAGGTTCTTACCCATTTAAAGTTTGAGAATAGGTTAAGATCGTTTCGACCCTAAGGCCTCTAATCATTCGCTTTACCAGATAAGATTATTTTATATAACATTAAAATGCACCAGCTATCCTGAGGGAAACTTCGGAAGGAACCAGCTACTAGATGGTTCGATTGGTCTTTCGCCCCTATACTCAATTCTGACAATCGATTTGCACGTCAGAACTGTTTCGGTCTTCCATCAGGGTTTCCCCTGACTTCAACCTGATCAAGTATAGTTCACCATCTTTCGGGTCACAGCATATATGCTCAAGGTACGTTCCAGTTAGAGGCATAAATAATATAAATATCATTATACATAACTATATAGAACGCCCCGGGATTGTGTTAATTAGCTATAAATAGTTAAAAAACTAATCCCATTATTAGTCAAGTTAATTACGCTATTAGGTTTATATCCCAATAACTTGCACATATGTTAGACTCCTTGGTCCGTGTTTCAAGACGGGTCCCGAAGGTATCCTGAATCTTTCGCATTGTTAATCATACAAGTGCATATAATAAACACAAAAATCAATGATAATTATGCCATTATATAATTCCGAAAAATTAACGCACTGTATTCATATAAATCTATCAGCACTTTATCAAATTAATAACATTTATTCTGTGTTAAAATGCAAGCAAATTAATTTGAATAAACTATAAGTTATATTTTATGATAAATTTTGTATGCTAATAGATTACAATGTCCTTATATGGAAAAAATGCACACTATTATCATAATATTGTTTAAATATTACAATTTTAATGATGAATTTTCCATAACGGATATTCAGGTTCATCGGGCTTAACCTCTAAGCAGTTTCACGTACTGTTTAACTCTCTATTCAGAGTTCTTTTCAACTTTCCCTCACGGTACTTGTTTACTATCGGTCTCATGGTTATATTTAGTTTTAGATGGAGTTTACCACCCACTTAGTGCTGCACTATCAAGCAACACGACTCTTTGGAAACATCATCTAGTAATCATTAACGTTATACGGGCCTGGCACCCTCTATGGGTAAATGGCCTCATTTAAGAAGGACTTAAATCGTTAATTTCTCATACTAGAATATTGACGCTCCATACACTGCATCTCACATTTGCCATATAGACAAAGTGACTTAGTGCTGAACTGATTTCTTTTCGCTCGCCGCTACTAAGAAAATCCTGGTTAGTTTCTTTTCCTCCCCTAATTAATATGCTTAAATTCAGGGGGTAGTCCCATATGAGTTGAGGTTGTGTATAACTTTTTTTGCAATTAATTCTTTATATATAATGATAAAACATTTTATTAAATTCGTTATATATTTTATATATTTGTATGGCATTTGTTTGGTCTAACGAATCAACGAAGAATAATAATATTGTCAACGGCTTTCTATTTACTAATCTTTAATAAGAGACAATTCTAGATAAATTTTTTATGCTAGACATTTCTCAGTATTATTTGATTGAAAAAGAAAATATTTCTCTTCGTTTTTCACATTCAAATTATTTACTAATGTGAGATAATGTTTTTCATATATTTGTTAATATTATGAATAATATAATAATTAAATTATTATTATCCAATAATATACCATATGCTTATAAAATTTCATTATAAAATTTATATAAACAACTTAATTAGCATAGTCTTACAACCCTCAACCATATGTAGTCCAAGCAGCACTATAAAATTAATTAAAGTACATAACAGCATGGACTGCGATATGCGTTCAAAATGTCGATGTTCATGTGTCCTGCAGTTCACACGATGACGCACAGTTTGCTGCGTTCTTCATCGACCCATGAGCCGAGTGATCCACCGCTTAGAGTTTTATATATTGGTTTGGTAATTTTGTCATATATGTTTTTATTGAAAGAAATTAAAAATACACCATTTTACTGGCATATATCAATTCCTTCAATAAATTGATTTTTATACCTAAAACGAATGCTGCGAAATGTCTTAGTTTCATATAACCAATAATATATCAAGTATTTTTTAAATGGCATTTACGGTATTAATACTTTTTTTTAGCGATATATATTGAAATTTATATAAAACATTAACCTGTAATAATCAGGTACAACATTGTACATTTTAGGTTGTTGCATTATCCAATGTATGCGCATAACTGAGATGAACAATACATATCGCAACGCGTGTATATTATGGTCCATATACACACAGTGTTTTATTAATTAATTGCATTTAATATACAATATAATAATAATATTAAATAAATTTAATAATTTCGATTTGCTTGTTCGAATTTGTTATTTGTTTGCTTTTGCTTATTTATTTATCTCTTATTTAATGCAATAATATATTTATTATTACAATTATTATTTCGATTTGCTTGTTCGAAATTTTATATTTGATCTATAAAAGATCATATTTTTGGCAATTTATATTTTATTTGTATTACTATAATATATTATATTATTATAATAAAAACAAATTTTTTTATTAACGGTAAGGATATTAAACAATAATGATCCTTCCGCAGGTTCACCTACGGAAACCTTGTTACGACTTTTACTTCCTCTAAATAATCAAGTTCGGTCAACTTTTTGCGAAACAACCGTAACACACAAGGCGTCACAGTGATCACGTCCGGAGACCTCACTAAATAATTCAATCGGTAGTAGCGACGGGCGGTGTGTACAAAGGGCAGGGACGTAATCAATGCGAGTTAATGACTCACACTTACTGGGAATTCCAAGTTCATGTGAACAGTTTCAGTTCACAATCCCAAGCATGAAAGTGGTTTCAGCGGTTTACCCGGACCTCTCGGTCTAGGAAATACACGTTGATACTTTCATTGTAGCGCGCGTGCAGCCCAGGACATCTAAGGGCATCACAGACCTGTTATTGCTCAATCTCATTATTGCTAGACGCAATTTGTCCATTTAAGAAGCTAGTGTCCTTATAATGGGACAAACCAACAGGTACGGCTCCACTTATATAAACACATTCAAACACAATAAACATTTTACTGCCACCATGAATGAAGGCTATATAAGCTTCAACACCATAATCCTGAAGATATCTATTTAATATATTTGAGTCTCGTTCG
Source organism: Drosophila subpulchrella (assembly GCF_014743375.2). Lineage (NCBI taxonomy): Eukaryota > Metazoa > Arthropoda > Insecta > Diptera > Drosophilidae > Drosophila > Drosophila subpulchrella. Next base: position 68,916 of record NW_023665458.1, on the reverse strand, counting down.
TTATCGGAATTAACCAGACAAATCACTCCACGAACTAAGAACGGCCATGCACCACCACCCATAGATTCGAGTAAAGAGCTATCAATCTGTCTTACACACTTATGTTCGGACCTGGTAAGTTTTCCCGTGTTGAGTCAAATTAAGCCGCAGGCTCCACTCCTGGTGGTGCCCTCCGTCAATCCTTTAAGTTTCAGCTTTGCAACCATACTTCCCCCGGAGCCAAAAGCTTTGGTTTCCCGGGAAGCGACTGAGAGAGCCATAAAGTAGCTACACCCAATTGCTAGCTGGCATCGTTTATGGTTAGAACTAGGGCGGTATCTGATCGCCTTCGAACCTCTAACTTTCGTTCTTGATTAATGAAAACATCTTTGGCAAATGCTTTCGCTTTAAGTTAGTCTTACGACGGTCCAAGAATTTCACCTCTCGCGTCGTAATACTAATGCCCCCAAACTGCTTCTATTAATCATTACCTCTTGATCTGAAAACCAATGAAAGCAGAACAGAGGTCTTATTTCATTATCCCATGCACAGAATATTCAGGCATTTGAAGCCTGCTTTAAGCACTCTAATTTGTTCAAAGTAATTGTACCGGCCCACAATAACACTCGTTTAAGAGCACTAATGCAGGTTTTTAAATAGGAGGAACATATGAAAAAATACAAGTATCTAAGCACATGTAAGAACTCCACCGGTAATACGCTTACATACATAAAGGTATAGTACTAACCACAATTGTAAGTTGTACTACCCGTATGAAGCACAAGTTCAACTACGAACGTTTTAACCGCAACAACTTTAATATACGCTATTGGAGCTGGAATTACCGCGGCTGCTGGCACCAGACTTGCCCTCCAATTGGTCCTTGTTAAAGGATTTAAAGTGTACTCATTCCAATTACAGGGCCTCGGATATGAGTCCTGTATTGTTATTTTTCGTCACTACCTCCCCGAGCTGGGAGTGGGTAATTTACGCGCCTGCTGCCTTCCTTAGATGTGGTAGCCGTTTCTCAGGCTCCCTCTCCGGAATCGAACCCTGATTCCCCGTTACCCGTTGCAACCATGGTAGTCCTAGATACTACCATCAAAAGTTGATAGGGCAGACATTTGAAAGATCTGTCGTCGGTACAAGACCATACGATCTGCATGTTATCTAGAGTTCAACCAATATAACGATCTTGCGATCGCTTGGTTTTAGCCTAATAAAAGCACATGTCCCATAAGGTTCATGTTTTAATTGCATGTATTAGCTCTAGAATTACCACAGTTATCCAAGTAACTGTTAACGATCTAAGGAACCATAACTGATATAATGAGCCTTTTGCGGTTTCACTTTTAATTCGTGTGTACTTAGACATGCATGGCTTAATCTTTGAGACAAGCATATAACTACTGGCAGGATCAACCAGAATAATGTTTTTATTCATATTTCATTCATATTTTTGAATAGAAATTAGCAATATAAATTTTATAGATTGTTTTCTATCGAATACGGCCATTTTTATATAGCATTCGTATACGTTTGTTGTTTTCACAATATATACTTGTTCCGCCACTAATAATAACAAGTTTTTTAATTATTGATGTTAAAAACACAATATTTTTTTTCGTAATACGTAATAATTTTCTTTATATTTGCATATTTCATTCTAAAATATCTTTTTTGTTCGACATACGTCATTATTGTATCCACACATGTACAATTTTTGTTTAACCAATATAAAATATTGAATTAAATCATTTGTATTTTGATGATAAATTTAAAATTTATCTGTATATATTCATATAAGACTCTTTGGTAATATATAATATAAAACCGAGCGCATATATGATATGTACGTTAGAAAAAATAATATATATATATATTATTTTCTTTTAATATAGGGACACCTCTTTTAATTTATCCCCGCAGGGAATTATCACATAACTCAGTATGTGATAATGGCAGACCAATATACATATATATCAAGATTATCAATACAAAATATATATCATTATTAGCCTGCCTCAATTGTAATTATTTATTTGGATTAACGATAAAGTTCGGAAACAATTTGTTATTCTATGTATAATAGAAACCTTGGCCTTTGTTTCAACATTATTATCTTTGGGCTTAAAATATTAACCGTGGAGCCAAGTCTCATATTCATAAATGAATAAAGAAACAAATTTGACGGATTAATATCTTCTCTACCGACAGACAGTATTTTGTCACGTCAATAGTAGATGGCCGGCCCATTGACCATCCTATAGTAGTTTTTGGACCCAATATCTTTAATTCGGGTATTTTCAATTGTCTTTGCCAATCAACCGTTTGGTACTCTCTCATATAATAAGAGAATACACATATAATTCCATTATATGGATATATCTTCATTATTTTATTTGCTACATCACCCTATAATAGTTTTTGAACCCGTCAACTTCAATTCGGGTATTTTCAATTGTCTTTGCCAACCATTTATATGGTATTCTCTATTATAATAAGAGAATACTAGTGTATATCCATTATATGGATATATCATCTTCATATTATTTGCTACACCACCCTATAGTAGTTTTTGAACCCATCATCTGCAATTCGGGTATTTTCAATTGTCTTTGCCAACCAACTATACGGTATTCTCTCTTATAATAAGAGAATACAAGTATATTTTCATTATATGGATATAATGCCATTTATTTTTCAATATCCATATAATTCATTTAGTTTTGTATGTACAAAACAAGTTTTCTTTATAGTATTGACAAAATCATATGTTTACGCATAACATAAGTTTTGACCAATACGAGGAGGGGCCCGCCAACGACCACCTCCCTATAGTAGTTTTTTACCCCACGCACTACTGCGTGCCTGTTTACAGTACTAGTGCCAGCTATCACTAGGTTTATATATCATGTTTCAGTGATATATGGGTAAATTCTACCATTTATTCTTATGTATATGGCATTTCTATGCCATATTTATACAATCCATTCATATCTTAATGTATATTTATTATATTATACATTATTATGCCTTATAGGTATTATACCTATAAGCCATATCCATACGATTCATTCACTAGTGCCGCCCCTCACTAGGTTTATAATTGTTATATCATTGATATACAATTTATTTCTATATATATGGCATTTATATGCCATATCCATACAATGCATTCACATTTCAATGTATATTTACTTGTTATACATTATTATGCCTTATAGGTATTATACCTATAAGCCATATCCATACGATTCACTTATATAAATATATGTATATTTTTCTATACATAATTTTTTTTTACTTTTGTATGGATTTCTATGCATATCCATAGTTTATATGGATATGCTTGGCGTTCTATATAGTATTGACAAATTCATATGCATAACATAAGTTTTGACCAATACGAGGAGGGGCCCGCCAACGACCACCTCCCTATAGTAGTTTTTTACCCCACGCACTATTGCGTGCCTGTTTACAGTACTAGTGCCAGCTATCACTAGGTTTATATATCGTGTTTCAGTGATATATGGGTAAATTCTACCATTTATTCTTATGTATATGGCATTTCTATGCCATATTTATACAATCCATTCATATCTTAATGTATATTTATTATATTATACATTATTATGCCTTATAGGTATTATACCTATAAGCCATATCCATACGATTCATTCACTAGTGCCGCCCCTCACTAGGTTTATAATTGTTATATCATTGATATACAATTTATTTCTATATATATGGCATTTATATGCCATATCCATACAATGCATTCACATTTCAATGTATATTTACTTGTTATACATTATTATGCCTTATAGGTATTATACCTATAAGCCATATCCATACGATTCACTTATATAAATATATGTATATTTTTTCTATACATAATTTTTTTTTACTTTTGTATGGATTTCTATGCATATCCATAGTTTATATGGATATGCTTGGCGTTCTATATAGTATTGACAAATTCATATGCATAACATAAGTTTTGACCAATACGAGGAGGGGCCCGCCAACGACCACCTCCCTATAGTAGTTTTTTACCCCACGCACTATTGCGTGCCTGTTTACAGTACTAGTGCCAGCTATCACTAGGTTTATATATCGTGTTTCAGTGATATATGGGTAAATTCTACCATTTATTCTTATGTATATGGCATTTCTATGCCATATTTATACAATCCATTCATATCTTAATGTATATTTATTATATTATACATTATTATGCCTTATAGGTATTATACCTATAAGCCATATCCATACGATTCATTCACTAGTGCCGCCCCTCACTAGGTTTATAATTGTTATATCATTGATATACAATTTATTTCTATATATATGGCATTTATATGCCATATCCATACAATGCATTCACATTTCAATGTATATTTACTTGTTATACATTATTATGCCTTATAGGTATTATACCTATAAGCCATATCCATACGATTCACTTATATAAATATATGTATATTTTTCTATACATAATTTTTTTTTACTTTTGTATGGTTTTCTATGCATATCCATAGTTTATATGGATATGCTTGGCGTTCTATATAGTATTGACAAATTCATATGCATAACATAAGTTTTGACCAATACGAGGAGGGGCCCGCCAACGACCACCTCCCTATAGTAGTTTTTTACCCCACGCACTATTGCGTGCCTGTTTACAGTACTAGTGCCAGCTATCACTAGGTTTATATATCGTGTTTCAGTGATATATGGGTAAATTCTACCATTTATTCTTATGTATATGGCATTTCTATGCCATATTTATACAATCCATTCATATCTTAATGTATATTTATTATATTATACATTATTATGCCTTATAGGTATTATACCTATAAGCCATATCCATACGATTCATTCACTAGTGCCGCCCCTCACTAGGTTTATAATTGTTATATCATTGATATACAATTTATTTCTATATATATGGCATTTATATGCCATATCCATACAATGCATTCACATTTCAATGTATATTTACTTGTTATACATTATTATGCCTTATAGGTATTATACCTATAAGCCATATCCATACGATTCACTTATATAAATATATGTATATTTTTCTATACATAATTTTTTTTTACTTTTGTATGGTTTTCTATGCATATCCATAGTTTATATGGATATGCTTGGCGTTCTATATAGTATTGACAAATTCATATGCATAACATAAGTTTTGACCAATACGAGGAGGGGCCCGCCAACGACCACCTCCCTATAGTAGTTTTTTACCCCACGCACTATTGCGTGCCTGTTTACAGTACTAGTGCCAGCTATCACTAGGTTTATATATCGTGTTTCAGTGATATATGGGTAAATTCTACCATTTATTCTTATGTATATGGCATTTCTATGCCATATTTATACAATCCATTCATATCTTAATGTATATTTATTATATTATACATTATTATGCCTTATAGGTATTATACCTATAAGCCATATCCATACGATTCATTCACTAGTGCCGCCCCTCACTAGGTTTATAATTGTTATATCATTGATATACAATTTATTTCTATATATATGGCATTTATATGCCATATCCATACAATGCATTCACATTTCAATGTATATTTACTTGTTATACATTATTATGCCTTATAGGTATTATACCTATAAGCCATATCCATACGATTCACTTATATAAATATATGTATATTTTTCTATACATAATTTTTTTTTACTTTTGTATGGATTTCTATGCATATCCATAGTTTATATGGATATGCTTGGCGTTCTATATAGTATTGACAAATTCATATGCATAACATAAGTTTTGACCAATACGAGGAGGGGCCCGCCAACGACCACCTCCCTATAGTAGTTTTTTACCCCACGCACTATTGCGTGCCTGTTTACAGTACTAGTGCCAGCTATCACTAGGTTTATATATCGTGTTTCAGTGATATATGGGTAAATTCTACCATTTATTCTTATGTATATGGCATTTCTATGCCATATTTATACAATCCATTCATATCTTAATGTATATTTATTATATTATACATTATTATGCCTTATAGGTATTATACCTATAAGCCATATCCATACGATTCATTCACTAGTGCCGCCCCTCACTAGGTTTATAATTGTTATATCATTGATATACAATTTATTTCTATATATATGGCATTTATATGCCATATCCATACAATGCATTCACATTTCAATGTATATTTACTTGTTATACATTATTATGCCTTATAGGTATTATACCTATAAGCCATATCCATACGATTCACTTATATAAATATATGTATATTTTTCTATACATAATTTTTTTTTACTTTTGTATGGATTTCTATGCATATCCATAGTTTATATGGATATGCTTGGCGTTCTATATAGTATTGACAAATTCATATGCATAACATAAGTTTTGACCAATACGAGGAGGGGCCCGCCAACGACCACCTCCCTATAGTAGTTTTTTACCCCACGCACTATTGCGTGCCTGTTTACAGTACTAGTGCCAGCTATCACTAGGTTTATATATCGTGTTTCAGTGATATATGGGTAAATTCTACCATTTATTCTTATGTATATGGCATTTCTATGCCATATTTATACAATCCATTCATATCTTAATGTATATTTATTATATTATACATTATTATGCCTTATAGGTATTATACCTATAAGCCATATCCATACGATTCATTCACTAGTGCCGCCCCTCACTAGGTTTATAATTGTTATATCATTGATATACAATTTATTTCTATATATATGGCATTTATATGCCATATCCATACAATGCATTCACATTTCAATGTATATTTACTTGTTATACATTATTATGCCTTATAGGTATTATACCTATAAGCCATATCCATACGATTCACTTATATAAATATATGTATATTTTTCTATACATAATTTTTTTTTACTTTTGTATGGTTTTCTATGCATATCCATAGTTTATATGGATATGCTTGGCGTTCTATATAGTATTGACAAATTCATATGCATAACATAAGTTTTGACCAATACGAGGAGGGGCCCGCCAACGACCACCTCCCTATAGTAGTTTTTTACCCCACGCACTATTGCGTGCCTGTTTACAGTACTAGTGCCAGCTATCACTAGGTTTATATATCGTGTTTCAGTGATATATGGGTAAATTCTACCATTTATTCTTATGTATATGGCATTTCTATGCCATATTTATACAATCCATTCATATCTTAATGTATATTTATTATATTATACATTATTATGCCTTATAGGTATTATACCTATAAGCCATATCCATACGATTCATTCACTAGTGCCGCCCCTCACTAGGTTTATAATTGTTATATCATTGATATACAATTTATTTCTATATATATGGCATTTATATGCCATATCCATACAATGCATTCACATTTCAATGTATATTTACTTGTTATACATTATTATGCCTTATAGGTATTATACCTATAAGCCATATCCATACGATTCACTTATATAAATATATGTATATTTTTCTATACATAATTTTTTTTTACTTTTGTATGGATTTCTATGCATATCCATAGTTTATATGGATATGCTTGGCGTTCTATATAGTATTGACAAATTCATATGCATAACATAAGTTTTGACCAATACGAGGAGGGGCCCGCCAACGACCACCTCCCTATAGTAGTTTTTTACCCCACGCACTATTGCGTGCCTGTTTACAGTACTAGTGCCAGCTATCACTAGGTTTATATATCGTGTTTCAGTGATATATGGGTAAATTCTACCATTTATTCTTATGTATATGGCATTTCTATGCCATATTTATACAATCCATTCATATCTTAATGTATATTTATTATATTATACATTATTATGCCTTATAGGTATTATACCTATAAGCCATATCCATACGATTCATTCACTAGTGCCGCCCCTCACTAGGTTTATAATTGTTATATCATTGATATACAATTTATTTCTATATATATGGCATTTATATGCCATATCCATACAATGCATTCACATTTCAATGTATATTTACTTGTTATACATTATTATGCCTTATAGGTATTATACCTATAAGCCATATCCATACGATTCACTTATATAAATATATGTATATTTTTCTATACATAATTTTTTTTTACTTTTGTATGGATTTCTATGCATATCCATAGTTTATATGGATATGCTTGGCGTTCTATATAGTATTGACAAATTCATATGCATAACATAAGTTTTGACCAATACGAGGAGGGGCCCGCCAACGACCACCTCCCTATAGTAGTTTTTTACCCCACGCACTATTGCGTGCATGTTTACAGTACTAGTGCCAGCTATCATTAGGTTTATATATCGTGTTTCAGTGATATATGGGTAAATTCTACCATTTATTCTTATGTATATGGCATTTCTATGCCATATTTATATAATTCATTCATATCTTAATTTATATTTATTATATTATACATTATTATGCCTTATAGGTATTATACCTATAAGCCATATCCATACGATTCATATACTAGTGCAGCCCCTCACTAGGTTTATATATCTCATTTTAATTATATATTGGTAAATTCTATTATTTATTCTTGTGTATATGGCACTTATATGCCGCCATATCTATAAAAATGCATTTATATTTCAATGTATATTTTCTATATTATACATTATTATGCCTTAAAAAGTTATTATACCTACCATAAGGCGATATCCATACGATTCATTTATATAAAAGATATATGTATAATTTTCTATACATAATTTTTTTTTATGAATATATGGGTTTCCTAAGCATATCCATATAATACATTTAGTTTTATATGGATTAGATTGGTCTTCTTTATTGTATTGCCAAACTCATATTGATAAAATAAGTTTTGAACAATAAGAGGATCAGCCGCCAACCAACCAACCACTGCTACCATTGGAGGAACATATACTTACTTTTTATATGTCCTCTTACTTGAATGGTCCTCTCTTTACTTGAAAATTTCATTACCATAGGAATCTATTTATACATGGAATATGATTTCCACTACTTTTTCGCGTCACTAATAATTAATATGACGATACAGACTTGCTACCATAACATAAGTCTTGAACAATAATAGGAGCAGCCGCCAACCAACCACCAACCAACCAACCACTGCTACCATTGATAGTAATTTTATATGTCCTCTTTAGTTGAATTTCAATACCATAGGAATATTTATACATGGAATATGTTTTGCCACTACTTTTTCGCGTCACTAATAATATGACGATACAGTCTTGCTACCATAACATAAGTTTTGAACAATAAGAGGAGCAGACACACCAACCAACCAACCGCGCTGCTACCATTATATATACTTATATTTATATAAGTCCTCTTTACTTGAATGGCCTCTTTACTTGAATTTCAATACCATAGGAATATTTATTTATACATGGAATATGTTTTGCCACTACTTTTTCGCGTCACTAATAATATGACGATATAGACTTGCTACCATAACATAAGTTTTGAACAATAAGAGGAGCAGACACCAACCAACCAACCGCTGCTACCATTGAATGAACCATATATACAAACTTTTATATATGTCCTCTTTACTTGAATTTTAATACCATAGGAATATTTATACATGGAATATGTTTGCCACTTTATCATCGCGTCACTAATAAGATGACGATACATTTTGTTTGTTCAATATTTACTTATATATTGATGTTTCCAATTTAGGTCTTTTATATTTCTTCTTCCCTACCTTACACACCACAAACAAAGTGGCGTGCGATGCTGCAAGCAAGCATAATGATTATGCCCGCTTGCAACATCTTTATTATCGAATCATCAAGCAAAGGATAAGCTTCAGTGGATCGCAGTATGGCAGCTGCTCAACCACTTACAACACCTTGCCTGTTACAAAAGTCGTTTACAATTGATTCTAGGCTTTGTCATTGTATTAAATAATGCTTTTATATGTAACTAGCGCGGCATCAGGTGATCAAAGATCCTCCCAATTTACTATGTTACAAATTACATTGGCATCACATCCATTGTCGTTTATAAAGTAAATTATAAACTTTAAATGGTTTAGAAGCCATACAATGCAAATTGCCCCTTATTTATCATTGCAGTCCAGCACGGATACGACCTTAGAGGCGTTCAGGCATAATCCAACGGACGTAGCGTCATACCACTGTTCGCTCGAACAAGTATTGTGCCATTGGTCCGTACCTGCGGTTCCTCTCGTACTACGCAGGAATGCTGTCGCAACAACGTTTTGTCATTAGTAGGGTAAAACTAACCTGTCTCACGACGGTCTAAACCCAGCTCACGTTCCCTTGCATGGGTGAACAATCCAACGCTTGGTGAATTTTGCTTCACAATGATAGGAAGAGCCGACATCGAAGGATCAAAAAGCGACGTCGCTATGAACGCTTGGCCGCCACAAGCCAGTTATCCCTATGGTAACTTTTCTGACACCTCTTGTTAAAAACTCTTTAAACCAAAAGGATCGATAGGCCGAGCTTTTGCTGTCCCTGTGTGTACTGAACACCGAGATCAAGTCAGCATTTGCCCTTTTGCTCTATGTGTGGTTTCTGTCCGCACTGAGCTGGCCTTGGGACACCTCCGTTATTATTTGAGAGATGTACCGCCCCAGTCAAACTCCCTACCTGGCAATGTCCTTGAATTGGATCATACCTGAGTAATTGGAGTTATACCAAATTTTCAAATCAAAAATACATAAATGCACCGTTTTATTAAAGAATTTGTTTGCGATTATATAACAAACTCGTGATACTTTGATCAAGAAGCTTGCATCAAAACCCAATACCATAAGATATAATAAATATATCCGTATAATGGCTAGGAAATGATACACGTTCCATTTAATCAAGTAAGTAAGGAAACAATAAGAGTAGTGGTATTTCATTGGCGATACCAAACCGAAGTCTAATATCTCCCACTTATTCTACACCTCTTATGTCTCCTTACACTGCCAGATTAGAGTCAAGCTCAAAAGGGTCTTCTTTCCCCGCTAATTATTCCAAGCCCGTTCCCTTGGCTGTGGTTTCGCTAGATAGTAGATAGGGACAGTAGGAATCTCGTTAATCCATTCATGCGCGTCACTAATTAGATGACGAGGCATTTGGCTACCTTAAGAGAGTCATAGTTACTCCCGCCGTTGACCCGCGCTTACTTGAATTTCTTCACTTTGACATTCAGAGCACTGGGCAGAAATCACATTGTGTCAACACCCGCTAGGGCCATCACAATGCTTTGTTTTAATTAGACAGTCGGATTCCCCAAGTCCGTGCCAGTTCTGAATTGATTGTTAATTGATAATCGTTATAATTAATAAGAACTAATTGGTTTAACCCAATTAGTATTCTTAAAAATTTTAGCAAGAAAGTTCCACAATTGGCTACGTAACTAAACTATCCGGGGAACAAGTGACCAACATAAATGCCAGACACTCTATTTACCCAGAACGAGCACATAAACCATGTTATTGTTTCCCAATCAAGCCCGACTATCTCAATCTTCAGAGCCAATCCTTATCCCGAAGTTACGGATCTAATTTGCCGACTTCCCTTACCTACATTATTCTATCGACTAGAGACTCTTCACCTTGGAGACCAGCTGCGGATATTGGTACGGCCTGTTGAGAAGTTTGCGTGTCCCCACCATAAATTTTCAAGGTCCGAGGAGAAAATATCGACACAACAGTATATGTCATGCTCTTCTAGCCCATCTACCATATCTCTCTGCGAAAGACTTCCATGGTAGTACGGCTATAAAACAGAAAAGAAAACTCTTCCGATATCTCTCGACGGCTTCTTTATGGTCGTTCCTGTTGCCAGGATGAGCACGAGGCCCATATTTAATAACAAACGGATACTCAACAGGTTACGGAATTGGAACCGTATTCCCTTTCGTTCAAAATTATTCAAGTATATTAATTAGCTTGATTTATATAATATAATTATATTTGTATGGCATTTGTGTTTTACTTGAAAATTTTCGGCTTTCGCCTTGAACTTAGGACCGACTAACTCGTGATCAACCACTGTTCACACGAAACCCTTCTCCACTTCAGTCCTCCAAGGTCTCATTCGATTATTTGCTACTACCACCAAGATCTGTACCAATGGCAGCTCCATGCAGGCTTACGCCAAACACTTCTACGCATACCATTGTACCTTCCTACTCACTAAAGTTTCAAAATTTATATCACAAGTAATATAAATCATCTACTTTAGCGGTAATGTATAGGTATACAACTTAAGCGCCATCCATTTTAAGGGCTAGTTGCTTCGGCAGGTGAGTTGTTACACACTCCTTAGCGGATTTCGACTTCCATGATCACCGTCCTGCTGTTTTAAGCAACCAACGCCTTTCATGGTATCTGCATGAGTTGTTAATTTGGGCACCGTAACATTACGTTTGGTTCATCCCACAGCGCCAGTTCTGCTTACCAAAAGTGGCCCACTGGGCACATTATATCATAACCTTGAACTTCATATCAAGAAAGTTAAGGTTCTTACCCATTTAAAGTTTGAGAATAGGTTAAGATCGTTTCGACCCTAAGGCCTCTAATCATTCGCTTTACCAGATAAGATTATTTTATATAACATTAAAATGCACCAGCTATCCTGAGGGAAACTTCGGAAGGAACCAGCTACTAGATGGTTCGATTGGTCTTTCGCCCCTATACTCAATTCTGACAATCGATTTGCACGTCAGAACTGTTTCGGTCTTCCATCAGGGTTTCCCCTGACTTCAACCTGATCAAGTATAGTTCACCATCTTTCGGGTCACAGCATATATGCTCAAGGTACGTTCCAGTTAGAGGCATAAATAATATAAATATCATTATACATAACTATATAGAACGCCCCGGGATTGTGTTAATTAGCTATAAATAGTTAAAAAACTAATCCCATTATTAGTCAAGTTAATTACGCTATTAGGTTTATATCCCAATAACTTGCACATATGTTAGACTCCTTGGTCCGTGTTTCAAGACGGGTCCCGAAGGTATCCTGAATCTTTCGCATTGTTAATCATACAAGTGCATATAATAAACACAAAAATCAATGATAATTATGCCATTATATAATTCCGAAAAATTAACGCACTGTATTCATATAAATCTATCAGCACTTTATCAAATTAATAACATTTATTCTGTGTTAAAATGCAAGCAAATTAATTTGAATAAACTATAAGTTATATTTTATGATAAATTTTGTATGCTAATAGATTACAATGTCCTTATATGGAAAAAATGCACACTATTATCATAATATTGTTTAAATATTACAATTTTAATGATGAATTTTCCATAACGGATATTCAGGTTCATCGGGCTTAACCTCTAAGCAGTTTCACGTACTGTTTAACTCTCTATTCAGAGTTCTTTTCAACTTTCCCTCACGGTACTTGTTTACTATCGGTCTCATGGTTATATTTAGTTTTAGATGGAGTTTACCACCCACTTAGTGCTGCACTATCAAGCAACACGACTCTTTGGAAACATCATCTAGTAATCATTAACGTTATACGGGCCTGGCACCCTCTATGGGTAAATGGCCTCATTTAAGAAGGACTTAAATCGTTAATTTCTCATACTAGAATATTGACGCTCCATACACTGCATCTCACATTTGCCATATAGACAAAGTGACTTAGTGCTGAACTGATTTCTTTTCGCTCGCCGCTACTAAGAAAATCCTGGTTAGTTTCTTTTCCTCCCCTAATTAATATGCTTAAATTCAGGGGGTAGTCCCATATGAGTTGAGGTTGTGTATAACTTTTTTTGCAATTAATTCTTTATATATAATGATAAAACATTTTATTAAATTCGTTATATATTTTATATATTTGTATGGCATTTGTTTGGTCTAACGAATCAACGAAGAATAATAATATTGTCAACGGCTTTCTATTTACTAATCTTTAATAAGAGACAATTCTAGATAAATTTTTTATGCTAGACATTTCTCAGTATTATTTGATTGAAAAAGAAAATATTTCTCTTCGTTTTTCACATTCAAATTATTTACTAATGTGAGATAATGTTTTTCATATATTTGTTAATATTATGAATAATATAATAATTAAATTATTATTATCCAATAATATACCATATGCTTATAAAATTTCATTATAAAATTTATATAAACAACTTAATTAGCATAGTCTTACAACCCTCAACCATATGTAGTCCAAGCAGCACTATAAAATTAATTAAAGTACATAACAGCATGGACTGCGATATGCGTTCAAAATGTCGATGTTCATGTGTCCTGCAGTTCACACGATGACGCACAGTTTGCTGCGTTCTTCATCGACCCATGAGCCGAGTGATCCACCGCTTAGAGTTTTATATATTGGTTTGGTAATTTTGTCATATATGTTTTTATTGAAAGAAATTAAAAATACACCATTTTACTGGCATATATCAATTCCTTCAATAAATTGATTTTTATACCTAAAACGAATGCTGCGAAATGTCTTAGTTTCATATAACCAATAATATATCAAGTATTTTTTAAATGGCATTTACGGTATTAATACTTTTTTTTAGCGATATATATTGAAATTTATATAAAACATTAACCTGTAATAATCAGGTACAACATTGTACATTTTAGGTTGTTGCATTATCCAATGTATGCGCATAACTGAGATGAACAATACATATCGCAACGCGTGTATATTATGGTCCATATACACACAGTGTTTTATTAATTAATTGCATTTAATATACAATATAATAATAATATTAAATAAATTTAATAATTTCGATTTGCTTGTTCGAATTTGTTATTTGTTTGCTTTTGCTTATTTATTTATCTCTTATTTAATGCAATAATATATTTATTATTACAATTATTATTTCGATTTGCTTGTTCGAAATTTTATATTTGATCTATAAAAGATCATATTTTTGGCAATTTATATTTTATTTGTATTACTATAATATATTATATTATTATAATAAAAACAAATTTTTTTATTAACGGTAAGGATATTAAACAATAATGATCCTTCCGCAGGTTCACCTACGGAAACCTTGTTACGACTTTTACTTCCTCTAAATAATCAAGTTCGGTCAACTTTTGCGAAACAACCGTAACACACAAGGCGTCACAGTGATCACGTCCGGAGACCTCACTAAATAATTCAATCGGTAGTAGCGACGGGCGGTGTGTACAAAGGGCAGGGACGTAATCAATGCGAGTTAATGACTCACACTTACTGGGAATTCCAAGTTCATGTGAACAGTTTCAGTTCACAATCCCAAGCATGAAAGTGGTTCAGCGGTTTACCCGGACCTCTCGGTCTAGGAAATACACGTTGATACTTTCATTGTAGCGCGCGTGCAGCCCAGGACATCTAAGGGCATCACAGACCTGTTATTGCTCAATCTCATTATTGCTAGACGCAATTTGTCCATTTAAGAAGCTAGTGTCCTTATAATGGGACAAACCAACAGGTACGGCTCCACTTATATAAACACATTCAAACACAATAAACATTTTACTGCCACCATGAATGAAGGCTATATAAGCTTCAACACCATAATCCTGAAGATATCTATTTAATATATTTGAGTCTCGTTCGTTATCGGAATTAACCAGACAAATCACTCCACGAACTAAGAACGGCCATGCACCACCACCCATAGATTCGAGAAAGAGCTATCAATCTGTCTTACACACTTATGTTCGGACCTGGTAAGTTTTCCCGTGTTGAGTCAAATTAAGCCGCAGGCTCCACTCCTGGTGGTGCCCTTCCGTCAATTCCTTTAAGTTTCAGCTTTGCAACCATACTTCCCCCGGAGCCCAAAAGCTTTGGTTTCCCGGGAAGCGACTGAGAGAGCCATAAAAGTAGCTACACCCAATTGCTAGCTGGCATCGTTTATGGTTAGAACTAGGGCGGTATCTGATCGCCTTCGAACCTCTAACTTTCGTTCTTGATTAATGAAAACATCTTTGGCAAATGCTTTCGCTTAAGTTAGTCTTACGACGGTCCAAGAATTTCACCTCTCGCGTCGTAATACTAATGCCCCCAAACTGCTTCTATTAATCATTACCTCTTGATCTGAAAACCAATGAAAGCAGAACAGAGGTCTTATTTCATTATCCCATGCACAGAATATTCAGGCATTTGAAGCCTGCTTTAAGCACTCTAATTTGTTCAAAGTAATTGTACCGGCCCACAATAACACTCGTTTAAGAGCACTAATGCAGGTTTTTAAATAGGAGGAACATATGAAAAAATACAAGTATCTAAGCACATGTAAGAACTCCACCGGTAATACGCTTACATACATAAAGGTATAGTACTAACCACAATTGTAAGTTGTACTACCCGTATGAAGCACAAGTTCAACTACGAACGTTTTAACCGCAACAACTTTAATATACGCTATTGGAGCTGGAATTACCGCGGCTGCTGGCACCAGACTTGCCCTCCAATTGGTCCTTGTTAAAGGATTTAAAGTGTACTCATTCCAATTACAGGGCCTCGGATATGAGTCCTGTATTGTTATTTTTCGTCACTACCTCCCCGAGCTGGGAGTGGGTAATTTACGCGCCTGCTGCCTTCCTTAGATGTGGTAGCCGTTTCTCAGGCTCCCTCTCCGGAATCGAACCCTGATTCCCCGTTACCCGTTGCAACCATGGTAGTCCTAGATACTACCATCAAAAGTTGATAGGGCAGACATTTGAAAGATCTGTCGTCGGTACAAGACCATACGATCTGCATGTTATCTAGAGTTCAACCAATATAACGATCTTGCGATCGCTTGGTTTTAGCCTAATAAAAGCACATGTCCCATAAGGTTCATGTTTTAATTGCATGTATTAGCTCTAGAATTACCACAGTTATCCAAGTAACTGTTAACGATCTAAGGAACCATAACTGATATAATGAGCCTTTTGCGGTTTCACTTTTAATTCGTGTGTACTTAGACATGCATGGCTTAATCTTTGAGACAAGCATATAACTACTGGCAGGATCAACCAGAATAATGTTTTTATTCATATTTCATTCATATTTTTGAATAGAAATTAGCAATATAAATTTTATAGATTGTTTTCTATCGAATACGGCCATTTTTATATAGCATTCGTATACGTTTGTTGTTTTCACAATATATACTTGTTCCGCCACTAATAATAACAAGTTTTTTAATTATTGATGTTAAAAACACAATATTTTTTTTCGTAATACGTAATAATTTTCTTTATATTTGCATATTTCATTCTAAAATATCTTTTTTGTTCGACATACGTCATTATTGTATCCACACATGTACAATTTTTGTTTAACCAATATAAAATATTGAATTAAATCATTTGTATTTTGATGATAAATTTAAAATTTATCTGTATATATTCATATAAGACTCTTTGGTAATATATAATATAAAACCGAGCGCATATATGATATGTACGTTAGAAAAAATAATATATATATATATTATTTTCTTTTAATATAGGGACACCTCTTTTAATTTATCCCCGCAGGGAATTATCACATAACTCAGTATGTGATAATGGCAGACCAATATACATATATATCAAGATTATCAATACAAAATATATATCATTATTAGCCTGCCTCAATTGTAATTATTTATTTGGATTAACGATAAAGTTCGGAAACAATTTGTTATTCTATGTATAATAGAAACCTTGGCCTTTGTTTCAACATTATTATCTTTGGGCTTAAAATATTAACCGTGGAGCCAAGTCTCATATTCATAAATGAATAAAGAAACAAATTTGACGGATTAATATCTTCTCTACCGACAGACAGTATTTTGTCACGTCAATAGTAGATGGCCGGCCCATTGACCATCCTATAGTAGTTTTTGGACCCAATATCTTTAATTCGGGTATTTTCAATTGTCTTTGCCAATCAACCGTTTGGTACTCTCTCATATAATAAGAGAATACACATATAATTCCATTATATGGATATATCTTCATTATTTTATTTGCTACATCACCCTATAATAGTTTTTGAACCCGTCAACTTCAATTCGGGTATTTTCAATTGTCTTTGCCAACCATTTATATGGTATTCTCTATTATAATAAGAGAATACTAGTGTATATCCATTATATGGATATATCATCTTCATATTATTTGCTACACCACCCTATAGTAGTTTTTGAACCCATCATCTGCAATTCGGGTATTTTCAATTGTCTTTGCCAACCAACTATACGGTATTCTCTCTTATAATAAGAGAATACAAGTATATTTTCATTATATGGATATAATGCCATTTATTTTTCAATATCCATATAATTCATTTAGTTTTGTATGTACAAAACAAGTTTTCTTTATAGTATTGACAAAATCATATGTTTACGCATAACATAAGTTTTGACCAATACGAGGAGGGGCCCGCCAACGACCACCTCCCTATAGTAGTTTTTTACCCCACGCACTACTGCGTGCCTGTTTACAGTACTAGTGCCAGCTATCACTAGGTTTATATATCGTGTTTCAGTGATATATGGGTAAATTCTACCATTTATTCTTATGTATATGGCATTTCTATGCCATATTTATACAATCCATTCATATCTTAATGTATATTTATTATATTATACATTATTATGCCTTATAGGTATTATACCTATAAGCCATATCCATACGATTCATTCACTAGTGCCGCCCCTCACTAGGTTTATAATTTTTATATCATTGATATACAATTTATTTCTATATATATGGCATTTATATGCCATATCCATACAATGCATTCACATTTCAATGTATATTTACTTGTTATACATTATTATGCCTTATAGGTATTATACCTATAAGCCATATCCATACGATTCACTTATATAAATATATGTATATTTTTCTATACATAATTTTTTTTTACTTTTGTATGGATTTCTATGCATATCCATAGTTTATATGGATATGCTTGGCGTTCTATATAGTATTGACAAATTCATATGCATAACATAAGTTTTGACCAATACGAGGAGGGGCCCGCCAACGACCACCTCCCTATAGTAGTTTTTTACCCCACGCACTATTGCGTGCCTGTTTACAGTACTAGTGCCAGCTATCACTAGGTTTATATATCGTGTTTCAGTGATATATGGGTAAATTCTACCATTTATTCTTATGTATATGGCATTTCTATGCCATATTTATACAATCCATTCATATCTTAATGTATATTTATTATATTATACATTATTATGCCTTATAGGTATTATACCTATAAGCCATATCCATACGATTCATTCACTAGTGCCGCCCCTCACTAGGTTTATAATTGTTATATCATTGATATACAATTTATTTCTATATATATGGCATTTATATGCCATATCCATACAATGCATTCACATTTCAATGTATATTTACTTGTTATACATTATTATGCCTTATAGGTATTATACCTATAAGCCATATCCATACGATTCACTTATATAAATATATGTATATTTTTCTATACATAATTTTTTTTTACTTTTGTATGGATTTCTATGCATATCCATAGTTTATATGGATATGCTTGGCGTTCTATATAGTATTGACAAATTCATATGCATAACATAAGTTTTGACCAATACGAGGAGGGGCCCGCCAACGACCACCTCCCTATAGTAGTTTTTTACCCCACGCACTATTGCGTGCCTGTTTACAGTACTAGTGCCAGCTATCACTAGGTTTATATATCGTGTTTCAGTGATATATGGGTAAATTCTACCATTTATTCTTATGTATATGGCATTTCTATGCCATATTTATACAATCCATTCATATCTTAATGTATATTTATTATATTATACATTATTATGCCTTATAGGTATTATACCTATAAGCCATATCCATACGATTCATTCACTAGTGCCGCCCCTCACTAGGTTTATAATTGTTATATCATTGATATACAATTTATTTCTATATATATGGCATTTATATGCCATATCCATACAATGCATTCACATTTCAATGTATATTTACTTGTTATACATTATTATGCCTTATAGGTATTATACCTATAAGCCATATCCATACGATTCACTTATATAAATATATGTATATTTTTCTATACATAATTTTTTTTTACTTTTGTATGGATTTCTATGCATATCCATAGTTTATATGGATATGCTTGGCGTTCTATATAGTATTGACAAATTCATATGCATAACATAAGTTTTGACCAATACGAGGAGGGGCCCGCCAACGACCACCTCCCTATAGTAGTTTTTTACCCCACGCACTATTGCGTGCCTGTTTACAGTACTAGTGCCAGCTATCACTAGGTTTATATATCGTGTTTCAGTGATATATGGGTAAATTCTACCATTTATTCTTATGTATATGGCATTTCTATGCCATATTTATACAATCCATTCATATCTTAATGTATATTTATTATATTATACATTATTATGCCTTATAGGTATTATACCTATAAGCCATATCCATACGATTCATTCACTAGTGCCGCCCCTCACTAGGTTTATAATTGTTATATCATTGATATACAATTTATTTCTATATATATGGCATTTATATGCCATATCCATACAATGCATTCACATTTCAATGTATATTTACTTGTTATACATTATTATGCCTTATAGGTATTATACCTATAAGCCATATCCATACGATTCACTTATATAAATATATGTATATTTTTCTATACATAATTTTTTTTTATTTTTGTATGGATTTCTATGCATATCCATAGTTTATATGGATATGCTTGGCGTTCTATATAGTATTGACAAATTCATATGCATAACATAAGTTTTGACCAATACGAGGAGGGGCCCGCCAACGACCACCTCCCTATAGTAGTTTTTTACCCCACGCACTATTGCGTGCATGTTTACAGTACTAGTGCCAGCTATCATTAGGTTTATATATCGTGTTTCAGTGATATATGGGTAAATTCTACCATTTATTCTTATGTATATGGCATTTCTATGCCATATTTATATAATTCATTCATATCTTAATTTATATTTATTATATTATACATTATTATGCCTTATAGGTATTATACCTATAAGCCATATCCATACGATTCATATACTAGTGCAGCCCCTCACTAGGTTTATATATCTCATTTTAATTATATATTGGTAAATTCTATTATTTATTCTTGTGTATATGGCACTTATATGCCGCCATATCTATAAAAATGCATTTATATTTCAATGTATATTTTCTATATTATACATTATTATGCCTTAAAAAGTTATTATACCTACCATAAGGCGATATCCATACGATTCATTTATATAAAAGATATATGTATAATTTTCTATACATAATTTTTTTTTATGAATATATGGGTTTCCTAAGCATATCCATATAATACATTTAGTTTTATATGGATTAGATTGGTCTTCTTTATTGTATTGCCAAACTCATATTGATAAAATAAGTTTTGAACAATAAGAGGATCAGCCGCCAACCAACCAACCACTGCTACCATTGGAGGAACATATACTTACTTTTTATATGTCCTCTTACTTGAATGGTCCTCTCTTTACTTGAAAATTTCATTACCATAGGAATCTATTTATACATGGAATATGATTTCCACTACTTTTTCGCGTCACTAATAATTAATATGACGATACAGACTTGCTACCATAACATAAGTCTTGAACAATAATAGGAGCAGCCGCCAACCAACCACCAACCAACCAACCACTGCTACCATTGATAGTAATTTTATATGTCCTCTTTAGTTGAATTTCAATACCATAGGAATATTTATACATGGAATATGTTTTGCCACTACTTTTTCGCGTCACTAATAATATGACGATACAGTCTTGCTACCATAACATAAGTTTTGAACAATAAGAGGAGCAGACACACCAACCAACCAACCGCGCTGCTACCATTATATATACTTATATTTATATAAGTCCTCTTTACTTGAATGGCCTCTTTACTTGAATTTCAATACCATAGGAATATTTATTTATACATGGAATATGTTTTGCCACTACTTTTTCGCGTCACTAATAATATGACGATATAGACTTGCTACCATAACATAAGTTTTGAACAATAAGAGGAGCAGACACCAACCAACCAACCGCTGCTACCATTGAATGAACCATATATACAAACTTTTATATATGTCCTCTTTACTTGAATTTTAATACCATAGGAATATTTATACATGGAATATGTTTGCCACTTTATCATCGCGTCACTAATAAGATGACGATACATTTTGTTTGTTCAATATTTACTTATATATTGATGTTTCCAATTTAGGTCTTTTATATTTCTTCTTCCCTACCTTACACACCACAAACAAAGTGGCGTGCGATGCTGCAAGCAAGCATAATGATTATGCCCGCTTGCAACATCTTTATTATCGAATCATCAAGCAAAGGATAAGCTTCAGTGGATCGCAGTATGGCAGCTGCTCAACCACTTACAACACCTTGCCTGTTACAAAAGTCGTTTACAATTGATTCTAGGCTTTGTCATTGTATTAAATAATGCTTTTATATGTAACTAGCGCGGCATCAGGTGATCAAAGATCCTCCCAATTTACTATGTTACAAATTACATTGGCATCACATCCATTGTCGTTTATAAAGTAAATTATAAACTTTAAATGGTTTAGAAGCCATACAATGCAAATTGCCCCTTATTTATCATTGCAGTCCAGCACGGATACGACCTTAGAGGCGTTCAGGCATAATCCAACGGACGTAGCGTCATACCACTGTTCGCTCGAACAAGTATTGTGCCATTGGTCCGTACCTGCGGTTCCTCTCGTACTACGCAGGAATGCTGTCGCAACAACGTTTTGTCATTAGTAGGGTAAAACTAACCTGTCTCACGACGGTCTAAACCCAGCTCACGTTCCCTTGCATGGGTGAACAATCCAACGCTTGGTGAATTTTGCTTCACAATGATAGGAAGAGCCGACATCGAAGGATCAAAAAGCGACGTCGCTATGAACGCTTGGCCGCCACAAGCCAGTTATCCCTATGGTAACTTTTCTGACACCTCTTGTTAAAAACTCTTTAAACCAAAAGGATCGATAGGCCGAGCTTTTGCTGTCCCTGTGTGTACTGAACACCGAGATCAAGTCAGCATTTGCCCTTTTGCTCTATGTGTGGTTTCTGTCCGCACTGAGCTGGCCTTGGGACACCTCCGTTATTATTTGAGAGATGTACCGCCCCAGTCAAACTCCCTACCTGGCAATGTCCTTGAATTGGATCATACCTGAGTAATTGGAGTTATACCAAATTTTCAAATCAAAAATACATAAATGCACCGTTTTATTAAAGAATTTGTTTGCGATTATATAACAAACTCGTGATACTTTGATCAAGAAGCTTGCATCAAAACCCAATACCATAAGATATAATAAATATATCCGTATAATGGCTAGGAAATGATACACGTTCCATTTAATCAAGTAAGTAAGGAAACAATAAGAGTAGTGGTATTTCATTGGCGATACCAAACCGAAGTCTAATATCTCCCACTTATTCTACACCTCTTATGTCTCCTTACACTGCCAGATTAGAGTCAAGCTCAAAAGGGTCTTCTTTCCCCGCTAATTATTCCAAGCCCGTTCCCTTGGCTGTGGTTTCGCTAGATAGTAGATAGGGACAGTAGGAATCTCGTTAATCCATTCATGCGCGTCACTAATTAGATGACGAGGCATTTGGCTACCTTAAGAGAGTCATAGTTACTCCCGCCGTTGACCCGCGCTTACTTGAATTTCTTCACTTTGACATTCAGAGCACTGGGCAGAAATCACATTGTGTCAACACCCGCTAGGGCCATCACAATGCTTTGTTTTAATTAGACAGTCGGATTCCCCAAGTCCGTGCCAGTTCTGAATTGATTGTTAATTGATAATCGTTATAATTAATAAGAACTAATTGGTTTAACCCAATTAGTATTCTTAAAAATTTTAGCAAGAAAGTTCCACAATTGGCTACGTAACTAAACTATCCGGGGAACAAGTGACCAACATAAATGCCAGACACTCTATTTACCCAGAACGAGCACATAAACCATGTTATTGTTTCCCAATCAAGCCCGACTATCTCAATCTTCAGAGCCAATCCTTATCCCGAAGTTACGGATCTAATTTGCCGACTTCCCTTACCTACATTATTCTATCGACTAGAGACTCTTCACCTTGGAGACCAGCTGCGGATATTGGTACGGCCTGTTGAGAAGTTTGCGTGTCCCCACCATAAATTTTCAAGGTCCGAGGAGAAAATATCGACACAACAGTATATGTCATGCTCTTCTAGCCCATCTACCATATCTCTCTGCGAAAGACTTCCATGGTAGTACGGCTATAAAACAGAAAAGAAAACTCTTCCGATATCTCTCGACGGCTTCTTTATGGTCGTTCCTGTTGCCAGGATGAGCACGAGGCCCATATTTAATAACAAACGGATACTCAACAGGTTACGGAATTGGAACCGTATTCCCTTTCGTTCAAAATTATTCAAGTATATTAATTAGCTTGATTTATATAATATAATTATATTTGTATGGCATTTGTGTTTTACTTGAAAATTTTCGGCTTTCGCCTTGAACTTAGGACCGACTAACTCGTGATCAACCACTGTTCACACGAAACCCTTCTCCACTTCAGTCCTCCAAGGTCTCATTCGATTATTTGCTACTACCACCAAGATCTGTACCAATGGCAGCTCCATGCAGGCTTACGCCAAACACTTCTACGCATACCATTGTACCTTCCTACTCACTAAAGTTTCAAAATTTATATCACAAGTAATATAAATCATCTACTTTAGCGGTAATGTATAGGTATACAACTTAAGCGCCATCCATTTTAAGGGCTAGTTGCTTCGGCAGGTGAGTTGTTACACACTCCTTAGCGGATTTCGACTTCCATGATCACCGTCCTGCTGTTTTAAGCAACCAACGCCTTTCATGGTATCTGCATGAGTTGTTAATTTGGGCACCGTAACATTACGTTTGGTTCATCCCACAGCGCCAGTTCTGCTTACCAAAAGTGGCCCACTGGGCACATTATATCATAACCTTGAACTTCATATCAAGAAAGTTAAGGTTCTTACCCATTTAAAGTTTGAGAATAGGTTAAGATCGTTTCGACCCTAAGGCCTCTAATCATTCGCTTTACCAGATAAGATTATTTTATATAACATTAAAATGCACCAGCTATCCTGAGGGAAACTTCGGAAGGAACCAGCTACTAGATGGTTCGATTGGTCTTTCGCCCCTATACTCAATTCTGACAATCGATTTGCACGTCAGAACTGTTTCGGTCTTCCATCAGGGTTTCCCCTGACTTCAACCTGATCAAGTATAGTTCACCATCTTTCGGGTCACAGCATATATGCTCAAGGTACGTTCCAGTTAGAGGCATAAATAATATAAATATCATTATACATAACTATATAGAACGCCCCGGGATTGTGTTAATTAGCTATAAATAGTTAAAAAACTAATCCCATTATTAGTCAAGTTAATTACGCTATTAGGTTTATATCCCAATAACTTGCACATATGTTAGACTCCTTGGTCCGTGTTTCAAGACGGGTCCCGAAGGTATCCTGAATCTTTCGCATTGTTAATCATACAAGTGCATATAATAAACACAAAAATCAATGATAATTATGCCATTATATAATTCCGAAAAATTAACGCACTGTATTCATATAAATCTATCAGCACTTTATCAAATTAATAACATTTATTCTGTGTTAAAATGCAAGCAAATTAATTTGAATAAACTATAAGTTATATTTTATGATAAATTTTGTATGCTAATAGATTACAATGTCCTTATATGGAAAAAATGCACACTATTATCATAATATTGTTTAAATATTACAATTTTAATGATGAATTTTCCATAACGGATATTCAGGTTCATCGGGCTTAACCTCTAAGCAGTTTCACGTACTGTTTAACTCTCTATTCAGAGTTCTTTTCAACTTTCCCTCACGGTACTTGTTTACTATCGGTCTCATGGTTATATTTAGTTTTAGATGGAGTTTACCACCCACTTAGTGCTGCACTATCAAGCAACACGACTCTTTGGAAACATCATCTAGTAATCATTAACGTTATACGGGCCTGGCACCCTCTATGGGTAAATGGCCTCATTTAAGAAGGACTTAAATCGTTAATTTCTCATACTAGAATATTGACGCTCCATACACTGCATCTCACATTTGCCATATAGACAAAGTGACTTAGTGCTGAACTGATTTCTTTTCGCTCGCCGCTACTAAGAAAATCCTGGTTAGTTTCTTTTCCTCCCCTAATTAATATGCTTAAATTCAGGGGGTAGTCCCATATGAGTTGAGGTTGTGTATAACTTTTTTTGCAATTAATTCTTTATATATAATGATAAAACATTTTATTAAATTCGTTATATATTTTATATATTTGTATGGCATTTGTTTGGTCTAACGAATCAACGAAGAATAATAATATTGTCAACGGCTTTCTATTTACTAATCTTTAATAAGAGACAATTCTAGATAAATTTTTTATGCTAGACATTTCTCAGTATTATTTGATTGAAAAAGAAAATATTTCTCTTCGTTTTTCACATTCAAATTATTTACTAATGTGAGATAATGTTTTTCATATATTTGTTAATATTATGAATAATATAATAATTAAATTATTATTATCCAATAATATACCATATGCTTATAAAATTTCATTATAAAATTTATATAAACAACTTAATTAGCATAGTCTTACAACCCTCAACCATATGTAGTCCAAGCAGCACTATAAAATTAATTAAAGTACATAACAGCATGGACTGCGATATGCGTTCAAAATGTCGATGTTCATGTGTCCTGCAGTTCACACGATGACGCACAGTTTGCTGCGTTCTTCATCGACCCATGAGCCGAGTGATCCACCGCTTAGAGTTTTATATATTGGTTTGGTAATTTTGTCATATATGTTTTTATTGAAAGAAATTAAAAATACACCATTTTACTGGCATATATCAATTCCTTCAATAAATTGATTTTTATACCTAAAACGAATGCTGCGAAATGTCTTAGTTTCATATAACCAATAATATATCAAGTATTTTTTAAATGGCATTTACGGTATTAATACTTTTTTTTAGCGATATATATTGAAATTTATATAAAACATTAACCTGTAATAATCAGGTACAACATTGTACATTTTAGGTTGTTGCATTATCCAATGTATGCGCATAACTGAGATGAACAATACATATCGCAACGCGTGTATATTATGGTCCATATACACACAGTGTTTTATTAATTAATTGCATTTAATATACAATATAATAATAATATTAAATAAATTTAATAATTTCGATTTGCTTGTTCGAATTTGTTATTTGTTTGCTTTTGCTTATTTATTTATCTCTTATTTAATGCAATAATATATTTATTATTACAATTATTATTTCGATTTGCTTGTTCGAAATTTTATATTTGATCTATAAAAGATCATATTTTTGGCAATTTATATTTTATTTGTATTACTATAATATATTATATTATTATAATAAAAACAAATTTTTTTATTAACGGTAAGGATATTAAACAATAATGATCCTTCCGCAGGTTCACCTACGGAAACCTTGTTACGACTTTTACTTCCTCTAAATAATCAAGTTCGGTCAACTTTTGCGAAACAACCGTAACACACAAGGCGTCACAGTGATCACGTCCGGAGACCTCACTAAATAATTCAATCGGTAGTAGCGACGGGCGGTGTGTACAAAGGGCAGGGACGTAATCAATGCGAGTTAATGACTCACACTTACTGGGAATTCCAAGTTCATGTGAACAGTTTCAGTTCACAATCCCAAGCATGAAAGTGGTTCAGCGGTTTACCCGGA
The DNA here is from genome assembly GCF_014743375.2 of Drosophila subpulchrella. Classification (NCBI taxonomy): domain Eukaryota; kingdom Metazoa; phylum Arthropoda; class Insecta; order Diptera; family Drosophilidae; genus Drosophila; species Drosophila subpulchrella. The sequence continues at coordinate 41,036 of NW_023665458.1, read as the reverse complement.
CCTCTCGGTCTAGGAAATACACGTTGATACTTTCATTGTAGCGCGCGTGCAGCCCAGGACATCTAAGGGCATCACAGACCTGTTATTGCTCAATCTCATTATTGCTAGACGCAATTTGTCCATTTAAGAAGCTAGTGTCCTTATAATGGGACAAACCAACAGGTACGGCTCCACTTATATAAACACATTCAAACACAATAAACATTTTACTGCCACCATGAATGAAGGCTATATAAGCTTCAACACCATAATCCTGAAGATATCTATTTAATATATTTGAGTCTCGTTCGTTATCGGAATTAACCAGACAAATCACTCCACGAACTAAGAACGGCCATGCACCACCACCCATAGATTCGAGAAAGAGCTATCAATCTGTCTTACACACTTATGTTCGGACCTGGTAAGTTTTCCCGTGTTGAGTCAAATTAAGCCGCAGGCTCCACTCCTGGTGGTGCCCTTCCGTCAATTCCTTTAAGTTTCAGCTTTGCAACCATACTTCCCCCGGAGCCCAAAAGCTTTGGTTTCCCGGGAAGCGACTGAGAGAGCCATAAAAGTAGCTACACCCAATTGCTAGCTGGCATCGTTTATGGTTAGAACTAGGGCGGTATCTGATCGCCTTCGAACCTCTAACTTTCGTTCTTGATTAATGAAAACATCTTTGGCAAATGCTTTCGCTTAAGTTAGTCTTACGACGGTCCAAGAATTTCACCTCTCGCGTCGTAATACTAATGCCCCCAAACTGCTTCTATTAATCATTACCTCTTGATCTGAAAACCAATGAAAGCAGAACAGAGGTCTTATTTCATTATCCCATGCACAGAATATTCAGGCATTTGAAGCCTGCTTTAAGCACTCTAATTTGTTCAAAGTAATTGTACCGGCCCACAATAACACTCGTTTAAGAGCACTAATGCAGGTTTTTAAATAGGAGGAACATATGAAAAAATACAAGTATCTAAGCACATGTAAGAACTCCACCGGTAATACGCTTACATACATAAAGGTATAGTACTAACCACAATTGTAAGTTGTACTACCCGTATGAAGCACAAGTTCAACTACGAACGTTTTAACCGCAACAACTTTAATATACGCTATTGGAGCTGGAATTACCGCGGCTGCTGGCACCAGACTTGCCCTCCAATTGGTCCTTGTTAAAGGATTTAAAGTGTACTCATTCCAATTACAGGGCCTCGGATATGAGTCCTGTATTGTTATTTTTCGTCACTACCTCCCCGAGCTGGGAGTGGGTAATTTACGCGCCTGCTGCCTTCCTTAGATGTGGTAGCCGTTTCTCAGGCTCCCTCTCCGGAATCGAACCCTGATTCCCCGTTACCCGTTGCAACCATGGTAGTCCTAGATACTACCATCAAAAGTTGATAGGGCAGACATTTGAAAGATCTGTCGTCGGTACAAGACCATACGATCTGCATGTTATCTAGAGTTCAACCAATATAACGATCTTGCGATCGCTTGGTTTTAGCCTAATAAAAGCACATGTCCCATAAGGTTCATGTTTTAATTGCATGTATTAGCTCTAGAATTACCACAGTTATCCAAGTAACTGTTAACGATCTAAGGAACCATAACTGATATAATGAGCCTTTTGCGGTTTCACTTTTAATTCGTGTGTACTTAGACATGCATGGCTTAATCTTTGAGACAAGCATATAACTACTGGCAGGATCAACCAGAATAATGTTTTTATTCATATTTCATTCATATTTTTGAATAGAAATTAGCAATATAAATTTTATAGATTGTTTTCTATCGAATACGGCCATTTTTATATAGCATTCGTATACGTTTGTTGTTTTCACAATATATACTTGTTCCGCCACTAATAATAACAAGTTTTTTAATTATTGATGTTAAAAACACAATATTTTTTTTCGTAATACGTAATAATTTTCTTTATATTTGCATATTTCATTCTAAAATATCTTTTTTGTTCGACATACGTCATTATTGTATCCACACATGTACAATTTTTGTTTAACCAATATAAAATATTGAATTAAATCATTTGTATTTTGATGATAAATTTAAAATTTATCTGTATATATTCATATAAGACTCTTTGGTAATATATAATATAAAACCGAGCGCATATATGATATGTACGTTAGAAAAAATAATATATATATATATTATTTTCTTTTAATATAGGGACACCTCTTTTAATTTATCCCCGCAGGGAATTATCACATAACTCAGTATGTGATAATGGCAGACCAATATACATATATATCAAGATTATCAATACAAAATATATATCATTATTAGCCTGCCTCAATTGTAATTATTTATTTGGATTAACGATAAAGTTCGGAAACAATTTGTTATTCTATGTATAATAGAAACCTTGGCCTTTGTTTCAACATTATTATCTTTGGGCTTAAAATATTAACCGTGGAGCCAAGTCTCATATTCATAAATGAATAAAGAAACAAATTTGACGGATTAATATCTTCTCTACCGACAGACAGTATTTTGTCACGTCAATAGTAGATGGCCGGCCCATTGACCATCCTATAGTAGTTTTTGGACCCAATATCTTTAATTCGGGTATTTTCAATTGTCTTTGCCAATCAACCGTTTGGTACTCTCTCATATAATAAGAGAATACACATATAATTCCATTATATGGATATATCTTCATTATTTTATTTGCTACATCACCCTATAATAGTTTTTGAACCCGTCAACTTCAATTCGGGTATTTTCAATTGTCTTTGCCAACCATTTATATGGTATTCTCTATTATAATAAGAGAATACTAGTGTATATCCATTATATGGATATATCATCTTCATATTATTTGCTACACCACCCTATAGTAGTTTTTGAACCCATCATCTGCAATTCGGGTATTTTCAATTGTCTTTGCCAACCAACTATACGGTATTCTCTCTTATAATAAGAGAATACAAGTATATTTTCATTATATGGATATAATGCCATTTATTTTTCAATATCCATATAATTCATTTAGTTTTGTATGTACAAAACAAGTTTTCTTTATAGTATTGACAAAATCATATGTTTACGCATAACATAAGTTTTGACCAATACGAGGAGGGGCCCGCCAACGACCACCTCCCTATAGTAGTTTTTTACCCCACGCACTACTGCGTGCCTGTTTACAGTACTAGTGCCAGCTATCACTAGGTTTATATATCATGTTTCAGTGATATATGGGTAAATTCTACCATTTATTCTTATGTATATGGCATTTCTATGCCATATTTATACAATCCATTCATATCTTAATGTATATTTATTATATTATACATTATTATGCCTTATAGGTATTATACCTATAAGCCATATCCATACGATTCATTCACTAGTGCCGCCCCTCACTAGGTTTATAATTGTTATATCATTGATATACAATTTATTTCTATATATATGGCATTTATATGCCATATCCATACAATGCATTCACATTTCAATGTATATTTACTTGTTATACATTATTATGCCTTATAGGTATTATACCTATAAGCCATATCCATACGATTCACTTATATAAATATATGTATATTTTTCTATACATAATTTTTTTTTACTTTTGTATGGATTTCTATGCATATCCATAGTTTATATGGATATGCTTGGCGTTCTATATAGTATTGACAAATTCATATGCATAACATAAGTTTTGACCAATACGAGGAGGGGCCCGCCAACGACCACCTCCCTATAGTAGTTTTTTACCCCACGCACTATTGCGTGCCTGTTTACAGTACTAGTGCCAGCTATCACTAGGTTTATATATCGTGTTTCAGTGATATATGGGTAAATTCTACCATTTATTCTTATGTATATGGCATTTCTATGCCATATTTATACAATCCATTCATATCTTAATGTATATTTATTATATTATACATTATTATGCCTTATAGGTATTATACCTATAAGCCATATCCATACGATTCATTCACTAGTGCCGCCCCTCACTAGGTTTATAATTGTTATATCATTGATATACAATTTATTTCTATATATATGGCATTTATATGCCATATCCATACAATGCATTCACATTTCAATGTATATTTACTTGTTATACATTATTATGCCTTATAGGTATTATACCTATAAGCCATATCCATACGATTCACTTATATAAATATATGTATATTTTTCTATACATAATTTTTTTTTACTTTTGTATGGATTTCTATGCATATCCATAGTTTATATGGATATGCTTGGCGTTCTATATAGTATTGACAAATTCATATGCATAACATAAGTTTTGACCAATACGAGGAGGGGCCCGCCAACGACCACCTCCCTATAGTAGTTTTTTACCCCACGCACTATTGCGTGCCTGTTTACAGTACTAGTGCCAGCTATCACTAGGTTTATATATCGTGTTTCAGTGATATATGGGTAAATTCTACCATTTATTCTTATGTATATGGCATTTCTATGCCATATTTATACAATCCATTCATATCTTAATGTATATTTATTATATTATACATTATTATGCCTTATAGGTATTATACCTATAAGCCATATCCATACGATTCATTCACTAGTGCCGCCCCTCACTAGGTTTATAATTGTTATATCATTGATATACAATTTATTTCTATATATATGGCATTTATATGCCATATCCATACAATGCATTCACATTTCAATGTATATTTACTTGTTATACATTATTATGCCTTATAGGTATTATACCTATAAGCCATATCCATACGATTCACTTATATAAATATATGTATATTTTTCTATACATAATTTTTTTTTACTTTTGTATGGTTTTCTATGCATATCCATAGTTTATATGGATATGCTTGGCGTTCTATATAGTATTGACAAATTCATATGCATAACATAAGTTTTGACCAATACGAGGAGGGGCCCGCCAACGACCACCTCCCTATAGTAGTTTTTTACCCCACGCACTATTGCGTGCCTGTTTACAGTACTAGTGCCAGCTATCACTAGGTTTATATATCGTGTTTCAGTGATATATGGGTAAATTCTACCATTTATTCTTATGTATATGGCATTTCTATGCCATATTTATACAATCCATTCATATCTTAATGTATATTTATTATATTATACATTATTATGCCTTATAGGTATTATACCTATAAGCCATATCCATACGATTCATTCACTAGTGCCGCCCCTCACTAGGTTTATAATTGTTATATCATTGATATACAATTTATTTCTATATATATGGCATTTATATGCCATATCCATACAATGCATTCACATTTCAATGTATATTTACTTGTTATACATTATTATGCCTTATAGGTATTATACCTATAAGCCATATCCATACGATTCACTTATATAAATATATGTATATTTTTCTATACATAATTTTTTTTTACTTTTGTATGGTTTTCTATGCATATCCATAGTTTATATGGATATGCTTGGCGTTCTATATAGTATTGACAAATTCATATGCATAACATAAGTTTTGACCAATACGAGGAGGGGCCCGCCAACGACCACCTCCCTATAGTAGTTTTTTACCCCACGCACTATTGCGTGCCTGTTTACAGTACTAGTGCCAGCTATCACTAGGTTTATATATCGTGTTTCAGTGATATATGGGTAAATTCTACCATTTATTCTTATGTATATGGCATTTCTATGCCATATTTATACAATCCATTCATATCTTAATGTATATTTATTATATTATACATTATTATGCCTTATAGGTATTATACCTATAAGCCATATCCATACGATTCATTCACTAGTGCCGCCCCTCACTAGGTTTATAATTGTTATATCATTGATATACAATTTATTTCTATATATATGGCATTTATATGCCATATCCATACAATGCATTCACATTTCAATGTATATTTACTTGTTATACATTATTATGCCTTATAGGTATTATACCTATAAGCCATATCCATACGATTCACTTATATAAATATATGTATATTTTTCTATACATAATTTTTTTTTACTTTTGTATGGATTTCTATGCATATCCATAGTTTATATGGATATGCTTGGCGTTCTATATAGTATTGACAAATTCATATGCATAACATAAGTTTTGACCAATACGAGGAGGGGCCCGCCAACGACCACCTCCCTATAGTAGTTTTTTACCCCACGCACTATTGCGTGCCTGTTTACAGTACTAGTGCCAGCTATCACTAGGTTTATATATCGTGTTTCAGTGATATATGGGTAAATTCTACCATTTATTCTTATGTATATGGCATTTCTATGCCATATTTATACAATCCATTCATATCTTAATGTATATTTATTATATTATACATTATTATGCCTTATAGGTATTATACCTATAAGCCATATCCATACGATTCATTCACTAGTGCCGCCCCTCACTAGGTTTATAATTGTTATATCATTGATATACAATTTATTTCTATATATATGGCATTTATATGCCATATCCATACAATGCATTCACATTTCAATGTATATTTACTTGTTATACATTATTATGCCTTATAGGTATTATACCTATAAGCCATATCCATACGATTCACTTATATAAATATATGTATATTTTTCTATACATAATTTTTTTTTACTTTTGTATGGATTTCTATGCATATCCATAGTTTATATGGATATGCTTGGCGTTCTATATAGTATTGACAAATTCATATGCATAACATAAGTTTTGACCAATACGAGGAGGGGCCCGCCAACGACCACCTCCCTATAGTAGTTTTTTACCCCACGCACTATTGCGTGCCTGTTTACAGTACTAGTGCCAGCTATCACTAGGTTTATATATCGTGTTTCAGTGATATATGGGTAAATTCTACCATTTATTCTTATGTATATGGCATTTCTATGCCATATTTATACAATCCATTCATATCTTAATGTATATTTATTATATTATACATTATTATGCCTTATAGGTATTATACCTATAAGCCATATCCATACGATTCATTCACTAGTGCCGCCCCTCACTAGGTTTATAATTGTTATATCATTGATATACAATTTATTTCTATATATATGGCATTTATATGCCATATCCATACAATGCATTCACATTTCAATGTATATTTACTTGTTATACATTATTATGCCTTATAGGTATTATACCTATAAGCCATATCCATACGATTCACTTATATAAATATATGTATATTTTTCTATACATAATTTTTTTTTACTTTTGTATGGATTTCTATGCATATCCATAGTTTATATGGATATGCTTGGCGTTCTATATAGTATTGACAAATTCATATGCATAACATAAGTTTTGACCAATACGAGGAGGGGCCCGCCAACGACCACCTCCCTATAGTAGTTTTTTACCCCACGCACTATTGCGTGCATGTTTACAGTACTAGTGCCAGCTATCATTAGGTTTATATATCGTGTTTCAGTGATATATGGGTAAATTCTACCATTTATTCTTATGTATATGGCATTTCTATGCCATATTTATATAATTCATTCATATCTTAATTTATATTTATTATATTATACATTATTATGCCTTATAGGTATTATACCTATAAGCCATATCCATACGATTCATATACTAGTGCAGCCCCTCACTAGGTTTATATATCTCATTTTAATTATATATTGGTAAATTCTATTATTTATTCTTGTGTATATGGCACTTATATGCCGCCATATCTATAAAAATGCATTTATATTTCAATGTATATTTTCTATATTATACATTATTATGCCTTAAAAAGTTATTATACCTACCATAAGGCGATATCCATACGATTCATTTATATAAAAGATATATGTATAATTTTCTATACATAATTTTTTTTTATGAATATATGGGTTTCCTAAGCATATCCATATAATACATTTAGTTTTATATGGATTAGATTGGTCTTCTTTATTGTATTGCCAAACTCATATTGATAAAATAAGTTTTGAACAATAAGAGGATCAGCCGCCAACCAACCAACCACTGCTACCATTGGAGGAACATATACTTACTTTTTATATGTCCTCTTACTTGAATGGTCCTCTCTTTACTTGAAAATTTCATTACCATAGGAATCTATTTATACATGGAATATGATTTCCACTACTTTTTCGCGTCACTAATAATTAATATGACGATACAGACTTGCTACCATAACATAAGTCTTGAACAATAATAGGAGCAGCCGCCAACCAACCACCAACCAACCAACCACTGCTACCATTGATAGTAATTTTATATGTCCTCTTTAGTTGAATTTCAATACCATAGGAATATTTATACATGGAATATGTTTTGCCACTACTTTTTCGCGTCACTAATAATATGACGATACAGTCTTGCTACCATAACATAAGTTTTGAACAATAAGAGGAGCAGACACACCAACCAACCAACCGCGCTGCTACCATTATATATACTTATATTTATATAAGTCCTCTTTACTTGAATGGCCTCTTTACTTGAATTTCAATACCATAGGAATATTTATTTATACATGGAATATGTTTTGCCACTACTTTTTCGCGTCACTAATAATATGACGATATAGACTTGCTACCATAACATAAGTTTTGAACAATAAGAGGAGCAGACACCAACCAACCAACCGCTGCTACCATTGAATGAACCATATATACAAACTTTTATATATGTCCTCTTTACTTGAATTTTAATACCATAGGAATATTTATACATGGAATATGTTTGCCACTTTATCATCGCGTCACTAATAAGATGACGATACATTTTGTTTGTTCAATATTTACTTATATATTGATGTTTCCAATTTAGGTCTTTTATATTTCTTCTTCCCTACCTTACACACCACAAACAAAGTGGCGTGCGATGCTGCAAGCAAGCATAATGATTATGCCCGCTTGCAACATCTTTATTATCGAATCATCAAGCAAAGGATAAGCTTCAGTGGATCGCAGTATGGCAGCTGCTCAACCACTTACAACACCTTGCCTGTTACAAAAGTCGTTTACAATTGATTCTAGGCTTTGTCATTGTATTAAATAATGCTTTTATATGTAACTAGCGCGGCATCAGGTGATCAAAGATCCTCCCAATTTACTATGTTACAAATTACATTGGCATCACATCCATTGTCGTTTATAAAGTAAATTATAAACTTTAAATGGTTTAGAAGCCATACAATGCAAATTGCCCCTTATTTATCATTGCAGTCCAGCACGGATACGACCTTAGAGGCGTTCAGGCATAATCCAACGGACGTAGCGTCATACCACTGTTCGCTCGAACAAGTATTGTGCCATTGGTCCGTACCTGCGGTTCCTCTCGTACTACGCAGGAATGCTGTCGCAACAACGTTTTGTCATTAGTAGGGTAAAACTAACCTGTCTCACGACGGTCTAAACCCAGCTCACGTTCCCTTGCATGGGTGAACAATCCAACGCTTGGTGAATTTTGCTTCACAATGATAGGAAGAGCCGACATCGAAGGATCAAAAAGCGACGTCGCTATGAACGCTTGGCCGCCACAAGCCAGTTATCCCTATGGTAACTTTTCTGACACCTCTTGTTAAAAACTCTTTAAACCAAAAGGATCGATAGGCCGAGCTTTTGCTGTCCCTGTGTGTACTGAACACCGAGATCAAGTCAGCATTTGCCCTTTTGCTCTATGTGTGGTTTCTGTCCGCACTGAGCTGGCCTTGGGACACCTCCGTTATTATTTGAGAGATGTACCGCCCCAGTCAAACTCCCTACCTGGCAATGTCCTTGAATTGGATCATACCTGAGTAATTGGAGTTATACCAAATTTTCAAATCAAAAATACATAAATGCACCGTTTTATTAAAGAATTTGTTTGCGATTATATAACAAACTCGTGATACTTTGATCAAGAAGCTTGCATCAAAACCCAATACCATAAGATATAATAAATATATCCGTATAATGGCTAGGAAATGATACACGTTCCATTTAATCAAGTAAGTAAGGAAACAATAAGAGTAGTGGTATTTCATTGGCGATACCAAACCGAAGTCTAATATCTCCCACTTATTCTACACCTCTTATGTCTCCTTACACTGCCAGATTAGAGTCAAGCTCAAAAGGGTCTTCTTTCCCCGCTAATTATTCCAAGCCCGTTCCCTTGGCTGTGGTTTCGCTAGATAGTAGATAGGGACAGTAGGAATCTCGTTAATCCATTCATGCGCGTCACTAATTAGATGACGAGGCATTTGGCTACCTTAAGAGAGTCATAGTTACTCCCGCCGTTGACCCGCGCTTACTTGAATTTCTTCACTTTGACATTCAGAGCACTGGGCAGAAATCACATTGTGTCAACACCCGCTAGGGCCATCACAATGCTTTGTTTTAATTAGACAGTCGGATTCCCCAAGTCCGTGCCAGTTCTGAATTGATTGTTAATTGATAATCGTTATAATTAATAAGAACTAATTGGTTTAACCCAATTAGTATTCTTAAAAATTTTAGCAAGAAAGTTCCACAATTGGCTACGTAACTAAACTATCCGGGGAACAAGTGACCAACATAAATGCCAGACACTCTATTTACCCAGAACGAGCACATAAACCATGTTATTGTTTCCCAATCAAGCCCGACTATCTCAATCTTCAGAGCCAATCCTTATCCCGAAGTTACGGATCTAATTTGCCGACTTCCCTTACCTACATTATTCTATCGACTAGAGACTCTTCACCTTGGAGACCAGCTGCGGATATTGGTACGGCCTGTTGAGAAGTTTGCGTGTCCCCACCATAAATTTTCAAGGTCCGAGGAGAAAATATCGACACAACAGTATATGTCATGCTCTTCTAGCCCATCTACCATATCTCTCTGCGAAAGACTTCCATGGTAGTACGGCTATAAAACAGAAAAGAAAACTCTTCCGATATCTCTCGACGGCTTCTTTATGGTCGTTCCTGTTGCCAGGATGAGCACGAGGCCCATATTTAATAACAAACGGATACTCAACAGGTTACGGAATTGGAACCGTATTCCCTTTCGTTCAAAATTATTCAAGTATATTAATTAGCTTGATTTATATAATATAATTATATTTGTATGGCATTTGTGTTTTACTTGAAAATTTTCGGCTTTCGCCTTGAACTTAGGACCGACTAACTCGTGATCAACCACTGTTCACACGAAACCCTTCTCCACTTCAGTCCTCCAAGGTCTCATTCGATTATTTGCTACTACCACCAAGATCTGTACCAATGGCAGCTCCATGCAGGCTTACGCCAAACACTTCTACGCATACCATTGTACCTTCCTACTCACTAAAGTTTCAAAATTTATATCACAAGTAATATAAATCATCTACTTTAGCGGTAATGTATAGGTATACAACTTAAGCGCCATCCATTTTAAGGGCTAGTTGCTTCGGCAGGTGAGTTGTTACACACTCCTTAGCGGATTTCGACTTCCATGATCACCGTCCTGCTGTTTTAAGCAACCAACGCCTTTCATGGTATCTGCATGAGTTGTTAATTTGGGCACCGTAACATTACGTTTGGTTCATCCCACAGCGCCAGTTCTGCTTACCAAAAGTGGCCCACTGGGCACATTATATCATAACCTTGAACTTCATATCAAGAAAGTTAAGGTTCTTACCCATTTAAAGTTTGAGAATAGGTTAAGATCGTTTCGACCCTAAGGCCTCTAATCATTCGCTTTACCAGATAAGATTATTTTATATAACATTAAAATGCACCAGCTATCCTGAGGGAAACTTCGGAAGGAACCAGCTACTAGATGGTTCGATTGGTCTTTCGCCCCTATACTCAATTCTGACAATCGATTTGCACGTCAGAACTGTTTCGGTCTTCCATCAGGGTTTCCCCTGACTTCAACCTGATCAAGTATAGTTCACCATCTTTCGGGTCACAGCATATATGCTCAAGGTACGTTCCAGTTAGAGGCATAAATAATATAAATATCATTATACATAACTATATAGAACGCCCCGGGATTGTGTTAATTAGCTATAAATAGTTAAAAAACTAATCCCATTATTAGTCAAGTTAATTACGCTATTAGGTTTATATCCCAATAACTTGCACATATGTTAGACTCCTTGGTCCGTGTTTCAAGACGGGTCCCGAAGGTATCCTGAATCTTTCGCATTGTTAATCATACAAGTGCATATAATAAACACAAAAATCAATGATAATTATGCCATTATATAATTCCGAAAAATTAACGCACTGTATTCATATAAATCTATCAGCACTTTATCAAATTAATAACATTTATTCTGTGTTAAAATGCAAGCAAATTAATTTGAATAAACTATAAGTTATATTTTATGATAAATTTTGTATGCTAATAGATTACAATGTCCTTATATGGAAAAAATGCACACTATTATCATAATATTGTTTAAATATTACAATTTTAATGATGAATTTTCCATAACGGATATTCAGGTTCATCGGGCTTAACCTCTAAGCAGTTTCACGTACTGTTTAACTCTCTATTCAGAGTTCTTTTCAACTTTCCCTCACGGTACTTGTTTACTATCGGTCTCATGGTTATATTTAGTTTTAGATGGAGTTTACCACCCACTTAGTGCTGCACTATCAAGCAACACGACTCTTTGGAAACATCATCTAGTAATCATTAACGTTATACGGGCCTGGCACCCTCTATGGGTAAATGGCCTCATTTAAGAAGGACTTAAATCGTTAATTTCTCATACTAGAATATTGACGCTCCATACACTGCATCTCACATTTGCCATATAGACAAAGTGACTTAGTGCTGAACTGATTTCTTTTCGCTCGCCGCTACTAAGAAAATCCTGGTTAGTTTCTTTTCCTCCCCTAATTAATATGCTTAAATTCAGGGGGTAGTCCCATATGAGTTGAGGTTGTGTATAACTTTTTTTGCAATTAATTCTTTATATATAATGATAAAACATTTTATTAAATTCGTTATATATTTTATATATTTGTATGGCATTTGTTTGGTCTAACGAATCAACGAAGAATAATAATATTGTCAACGGCTTTCTATTTACTAATCTTTAATAAGAGACAATTCTAGATAAATTTTTTATGCTAGACATTTCTCAGTATTATTTGATTGAAAAAGAAAATATTTCTCTTCGTTTTTCACATTCAAATTATTTACTAATGTGAGATAATGTTTTTCATATATTTGTTAATATTATGAATAATATAATAATTAAATTATTATTATCCAATAATATACCATATGCTTATAAAATTTCATTATAAAATTTATATAAACAACTTAATTAGCATAGTCTTACAACCCTCAACCATATGTAGTCCAAGCAGCACTATAAAATTAATTAAAGTACATAACAGCATGGACTGCGATATGCGTTCAAAATGTCGATGTTCATGTGTCCTGCAGTTCACACGATGACGCACAGTTTGCTGCGTTCTTCATCGACCCATGAGCCGAGTGATCCACCGCTTAGAGTTTTATATATTGGTTTGGTAATTTTGTCATATATGTTTTTATTGAAAGAAATTAAAAATACACCATTTTACTGGCATATATCAATTCCTTCAATAAATTGATTTTTATACCTAAAACGAATGCTGCGAAATGTCTTAGTTTCATATAACCAATAATATATCAAGTATTTTTTAAATGGCATTTACGGTATTAATACTTTTTTTTAGCGATATATATTGAAATTTATATAAAACATTAACCTGTAATAATCAGGTACAACATTGTACATTTTAGGTTGTTGCATTATCCAATGTATGCGCATAACTGAGATGAACAATACATATCGCAACGCGTGTATATTATGGTCCATATACACACAGTGTTTTATTAATTAATTGCATTTAATATACAATATAATAATAATATTAAATAAATTTAATAATTTCGATTTGCTTGTTCGAATTTGTTATTTGTTTGCTTTTGCTTATTTATTTATCTCTTATTTAATGCAATAATATATTTATTATTACAATTATTATTTCGATTTGCTTGTTCGAAATTTTATATTTGATCTATAAAAGATCATATTTTTGGCAATTTATATTTTATTTGTATTACTATAATATATTATATTATTATAATAAAAACAAATTTTTTTATTAACGGTAAGGATATTAAACAATAATGATCCTTCCGCAGGTTCACCTACGGAAACCTTGTTACGACTTTTACTTCCTCTAAATAATCAAGTTCGGTCAACTTTTGCGAAACAACCGTAACACACAAGGCGTCACAGTGATCACGTCCGGAGACCTCACTAAATAATTCAATCGGTAGTAGCGACGGGCGGTGTGTACAAAGGGCAGGGACGTAATCAATGCGAGTTAATGACTCACACTTACTGGGAATTCCAAGTTCATGTGAACAGTTTCAGTTCACAATCCCAAGCATGAAAGTGGTTCAGCGGTTTACCCGGACCTCTCGGTCTAGGAAATACACGTTGATACTTTCATTGTAGCGCGCGTGCAGCCCAGGACATCTAAGGGCATCACAGACCTGTTATTGCTCAATCTCATTATTGCTAGACGCAATTTGTCCATTTAAGAAGCTAGTGTCCTTATAATGGGACAAACCAACAGGTACGGCTCCACTTATATAAACACATTCAAACACAATAAACATTTTACTGCCACCATGAATGAAGGCTATATAAGCTTCAACACCATAATCCTGAAGATATCTATTTAATATATTTGAGTCTCGTTCGTTATCGGAATTAACCAGACAAATCACTCCACGAACTAAGAACGGCCATGCACCACCACCCATAGATTCGAGAAAGAGCTATCAATCTGTCTTACACACTTATGTTCGGACCTGGTAAGTTTTCCCGTGTTGAGTCAAATTAAGCCGCAGGCTCCACTCCTGGTGGTGCCCTTCCGTCAATTCCTTTAAGTTTCAGCTTTGCAACCATACTTCCCCCGGAGCCCAAAAGCTTTGGTTTCCCGGGAAGCGACTGAGAGAGCCATAAAAGTAGCTACACCCAATTGCTAGCTGGCATCGTTTATGGTTAGAACTAGGGCGGTATCTGATCGCCTTCGAACCTCTAACTTTCGTTCTTGATTAATGAAAACATCTTTGGCAAATGCTTTCGCTTAAGTTAGTCTTACGACGGTCCAAGAATTTCACCTCTCGCGTCGTAATACTAATGCCCCCAAACTGCTTCTATTAATCATTACCTCTTGATCTGAAAACCAATGAAAGCAGAACAGAGGTCTTATTTCATTATCCCATGCACAGAATATTCAGGCATTTGAAGCCTGCTTTAAGCACTCTAATTTGTTCAAAGTAATTGTACCGGCCCACAATAACACTCGTTTAAGAGCACTAATGCAGGTTTTTAAATAGGAGGAACATATGAAAAAATACAAGTATCTAAGCACATGTAAGAACTCCACCGGTAATACGCTTACATACATAAAGGTATAGTACTAACCACAATTGTAAGTTGTACTACCCGTATGAAGCACAAGTTCAACTACGAACGTTTTAACCGCAACAACTTTAATATACGCTATTGGAGCTGGAATTACCGCGGCTGCTGGCACCAGACTTGCCCTCCAATTGGTCCTTGTTAAAGGATTTAAAGTGTACTCATTCCAATTACAGGGCCTCGGATATGAGTCCTGTATTGTTATTTTTCGTCACTACCTCCCCGAGCTGGGAGTGGGTAATTTACGCGCCTGCTGCCTTCCTTAGATGTGGTAGCCGTTTCTCAGGCTCCCTCTCCGGAATCGAACCCTGATTCCCCGTTACCCGTTGCAACCATGGTAGTCCTAGATACTACCATCAAAAGTTGATAGGGCAGACATTTGAAAGATCTGTCGTCGGTACAAGACCATACGATCTGCATGTTATCTAGAGTTCAACCAATATAACGATCTTGCGATCGCTTGGTTTTAGCCTAATAAAAGCACATGTCCCATAAGGTTCATGTTTTAATTGCATGTATTAGCTCTAGAATTACCACAGTTATCCAAGTAACTGTTAACGATCTAAGGAACCATAACTGATATAATGAGCCTTTTGCGGTTTCACTTTTAATTCGTGTGTACTTAGACATGCATGGCTTAATCTTTGAGACAAGCATATAACTACTGGCAGGATCAACCAGAATAATGTTTTTATTCATATTTCATTCATATTTTTGAATAGAAATTAGCAATATAAATTTTATAGATTGTTTTCTATCGAATACGGCCATTTTTATATAGCATTCGTATACGTTTGTTGTTTTCACAATATATACTTGTTCCGCCACTAATAATAACAAGTTTTTTAATTATTGATGTTAAAAACACAATATTTTTTTTCGTAATACGTAATAATTTTCTTTATATTTGCATATTTCATTCTAAAATATCTTTTTTGTTCGACATACGTCATTATTGTATCCACACATGTACAATTTTTGTTTAACCAATATAAAATATTGAATTAAATCATTTGTATTTTGATGATAAATTTAAAATTTATCTGTATATATTCATATAAGACTCTTTGGTAATATATAATATAAAACCGAGCGCATATATGATATGTACGTTAGAAAAAATAATATATATATATATTATTTTCTTTTAATATAGGGACACCTCTTTTAATTTATCCCCGCAGGGAATTATCACATAACTCAGTATGTGATAATGGCAGACCAATATACATATATATCAAGATTATCAATACAAAATATATATCATTATTAGCCTGCCTCAATTGTAATTATTTATTTGGATTAACGATAAAGTTCGGAAACAATTTGTTATTCTATGTATAATAGAAACCTTGGCCTTTGTTTCAACATTATTATCTTTGGGCTTAAAATATTAACCGTGGAGCCAAGTCTCATATTCATAAATGAATAAAGAAACAAATTTGACGGATTAATATCTTCTCTACCGACAGACAGTATTTTGTCACGTCAATAGTAGATGGCCGGCCCATTGACCATCCTATAGTAGTTTTTGGACCCAATATCTTTAATTCGGGTATTTTCAATTGTCTTTGCCAATCAACCGTTTGGTACTCTCTCATATAATAAGAGAATACACATATAATTCCATTATATGGATATATCTTCATTATTTTATTTGCTACATCACCCTATAATAGTTTTTGAACCCGTCAACTTCAATTCGGGTATTTTCAATTGTCTTTGCCAACCATTTATATGGTATTCTCTATTATAATAAGAGAATACTAGTGTATATCCATTATATGGATATATCATCTTCATATTATTTGCTACACCACCCTATAGTAGTTTTTGAACCCATCATCTGCAATTCGGGTATTTTCAATTGTCTTTGCCAACCAACTATACGGTATTCTCTCTTATAATAAGAGAATACAAGTATATTTTCATTATATGGATATAATGCCATTTATTTTTCAATATCCATATAATTCATTTAGTTTTGTATGTACAAAACAAGTTTTCTTTATAGTATTGACAAAATCATATGTTTACGCATAACATAAGTTTTGACCAATACGAGGAGGGGCCCGCCAACGACCACCTCCCTATAGTAGTTTTTTACCCCACGCACTACTGCGTGCCTGTTTACAGTACTAGTGCCAGCTATCACTAGGTTTATATATCATGTTTCAGTGATATATGGGTAAATTCTACCATTTATTCTTATGTATATGGCATTTCTATGCCATATTTATACAATCCATTCATATCTTAATGTATATTTATTATATTATACATTATTATGCCTTATAGGTATTATACCTATAAGCCATATCCATACGATTCATTCACTAGTGCCGCCCCTCACTAGGTTTATAATTTTTATATCATTGATATACAATTTATTTCTATATATATGGCATTTATATGCCATATCCATACAATGCATTCACATTTCAATGTATATTTACTTGTTATACATTATTATGCCTTATAGGTATTATACCTATAAGCCATATCCATACGATTCACTTATATAAATATATGTATATTTTTCTATACATAATTTTTTTTTACTTTTGTATGGATTTCTATGCATATCCATAGTTTATATGGATATGCTTGGCGTTCTATATAGTATTGACAAATTCATATGCATAACATAAGTTTTGACCAATACGAGGAGGGGCCCGCCAACGACCACCTCCCTATAGTAGTTTTTTACCCCACGCACTATTGCGTGCCTGTTTACAGTACTAGTGCCAGCTATCACTAGGTTTATATATCGTGTTTCAGTGATATATGGGTAAATTCTACCATTTATTCTTATGTATATGGCATTTCTATGCCATATTTATACAATCCATTCATATCTTAATGTATATTTATTATATTATACATTATTATGCCTTATAGGTATTATACCTATAAGCCATATCCATACGATTCATTCACTAGTGCCGCCCCTCACTAGGTTTATAATTGTTATATCATTGATATACAATTTATTTCTATATATATGGCATTTATATGCCATATCCATACAATGCATTCACATTTCAATGTATATTTACTTGTTATACATTATTATGCCTTATAGGTATTATACCTATAAGCCATATCCATACGATTCACTTATATAAATATATGTATATTTTTCTATACATAATTTTTTTTTACTTTTGTATGGATTTCTATGCATATCCATAGTTTATATGGATATGCTTGGCGTTCTATATAGTATTGACAAATTCATATGCATAACATAAGTTTTGACCAATACGAGGAGGGGCCCGCCAACGACCACCTCCCTATAGTAGTTTTTTACCCCACGCACTATTGCGTGCCTGTTTACAGTACTAGTGCCAGCTATCACTAGGTTTATATATCGTGTTTCAGTGATATATGGGTAAATTCTACCATTTATTCTTATGTATATGGCATTTCTATGCCATATTTATACAATCCATTCATATCTTAATGTATATTTATTATATTATACATTATTATGCCTTATAGGTATTATACCTATA
Organism: Drosophila subpulchrella; assembly: GCF_014743375.2. NCBI lineage: Eukaryota > Metazoa > Arthropoda > Insecta > Diptera > Drosophilidae > Drosophila > Drosophila subpulchrella. Next base: position 22,115 of record NW_023665458.1, on the reverse strand, counting down.
AGCCATATCCATACGATTCATTCACTAGTGCCGCCCCTCACTAGGTTTATAATTGTTATATCATTGATATACAATTTATTTCTATATATATGGCATTTATATGCCATATCCATACAATGCATTCACATTTCAATGTATATTTACTTGTTATACATTATTATGCCTTATAGGTATTATACCTATAAGCCATATCCATACGATTCACTTATATAAATATATGTATATTTTTCTATACATAATTTTTTTTTACTTTTGTATGGATTTCTATGCATATCCATAGTTTATATGGATATGCTTGGCGTTCTATATAGTATTGACAAATTCATATGCATAACATAAGTTTTGACCAATACGAGGAGGGGCCCGCCAACGACCACCTCCCTATAGTAGTTTTTTACCCCACGCACTATTGCGTGCCTGTTTACAGTACTAGTGCCAGCTATCACTAGGTTTATATATCGTGTTTCAGTGATATATGGGTAAATTCTACCATTTATTCTTATGTATATGGCATTTCTATGCCATATTTATACAATCCATTCATATCTTAATGTATATTTATTATATTATACATTATTATGCCTTATAGGTATTATACCTATAAGCCATATCCATACGATTCATTCACTAGTGCCGCCCCTCACTAGGTTTATAATTGTTATATCATTGATATACAATTTATTTCTATATATATGGCATTTATATGCCATATCCATACAATGCATTCACATTTCAATGTATATTTACTTGTTATACATTATTATGCCTTATAGGTATTATACCTATAAGCCATATCCATACGATTCACTTATATAAATATATGTATATTTTTCTATACATAATTTTTTTTTATTTTTGTATGGATTTCTATGCATATCCATAGTTTATATGGATATGCTTGGCGTTCTATATAGTATTGACAAATTCATATGCATAACATAAGTTTTGACCAATACGAGGAGGGGCCCGCCAACGACCACCTCCCTATAGTAGTTTTTTACCCCACGCACTATTGCGTGCATGTTTACAGTACTAGTGCCAGCTATCATTAGGTTTATATATCGTGTTTCAGTGATATATGGGTAAATTCTACCATTTATTCTTATGTATATGGCATTTCTATGCCATATTTATATAATTCATTCATATCTTAATTTATATTTATTATATTATACATTATTATGCCTTATAGGTATTATACCTATAAGCCATATCCATACGATTCATATACTAGTGCAGCCCCTCACTAGGTTTATATATCTCATTTTAATTATATATTGGTAAATTCTATTATTTATTCTTGTGTATATGGCACTTATATGCCGCCATATCTATAAAAATGCATTTATATTTCAATGTATATTTTCTATATTATACATTATTATGCCTTAAAAAGTTATTATACCTACCATAAGGCGATATCCATACGATTCATTTATATAAAAGATATATGTATAATTTTCTATACATAATTTTTTTTTATGAATATATGGGTTTCCTAAGCATATCCATATAATACATTTAGTTTTATATGGATTAGATTGGTCTTCTTTATTGTATTGCCAAACTCATATTGATAAAATAAGTTTTGAACAATAAGAGGATCAGCCGCCAACCAACCAACCACTGCTACCATTGGAGGAACATATACTTACTTTTTATATGTCCTCTTACTTGAATGGTCCTCTCTTTACTTGAAAATTTCATTACCATAGGAATCTATTTATACATGGAATATGATTTCCACTACTTTTTCGCGTCACTAATAATTAATATGACGATACAGACTTGCTACCATAACATAAGTCTTGAACAATAATAGGAGCAGCCGCCAACCAACCACCAACCAACCAACCACTGCTACCATTGATAGTAATTTTATATGTCCTCTTTAGTTGAATTTCAATACCATAGGAATATTTATACATGGAATATGTTTTGCCACTACTTTTTCGCGTCACTAATAATATGACGATACAGTCTTGCTACCATAACATAAGTTTTGAACAATAAGAGGAGCAGACACACCAACCAACCAACCGCGCTGCTACCATTATATATACTTATATTTATATAAGTCCTCTTTACTTGAATGGCCTCTTTACTTGAATTTCAATACCATAGGAATATTTATTTATACATGGAATATGTTTTGCCACTACTTTTTCGCGTCACTAATAATATGACGATATAGACTTGCTACCATAACATAAGTTTTGAACAATAAGAGGAGCAGACACCAACCAACCAACCGCTGCTACCATTGAATGAACCATATATACAAACTTTTATATATGTCCTCTTTACTTGAATTTTAATACCATAGGAATATTTATACATGGAATATGTTTGCCACTTTATCATCGCGTCACTAATAAGATGACGATACATTTTGTTTGTTCAATATTTACTTATATATTGATGTTTCCAATTTAGGTCTTTTATATTTCTTCTTCCCTACCTTACACACCACAAACAAAGTGGCGTGCGATGCTGCAAGCAAGCATAATGATTATGCCCGCTTGCAACATCTTTATTATCGAATCATCAAGCAAAGGATAAGCTTCAGTGGATCGCAGTATGGCAGCTGCTCAACCACTTACAACACCTTGCCTGTTACAAAAGTCGTTTACAATTGATTCTAGGCTTTGTCATTGTATTAAATAATGCTTTTATATGTAACTAGCGCGGCATCAGGTGATCAAAGATCCTCCCAATTTACTATGTTACAAATTACATTGGCATCACATCCATTGTCGTTTATAAAGTAAATTATAAACTTTAAATGGTTTAGAAGCCATACAATGCAAATTGCCCCTTATTTATCATTGCAGTCCAGCACGGATACGACCTTAGAGGCGTTCAGGCATAATCCAACGGACGTAGCGTCATACCACTGTTCGCTCGAACAAGTATTGTGCCATTGGTCCGTACCTGCGGTTCCTCTCGTACTACGCAGGAATGCTGTCGCAACAACGTTTTGTCATTAGTAGGGTAAAACTAACCTGTCTCACGACGGTCTAAACCCAGCTCACGTTCCCTTGCATGGGTGAACAATCCAACGCTTGGTGAATTTTGCTTCACAATGATAGGAAGAGCCGACATCGAAGGATCAAAAAGCGACGTCGCTATGAACGCTTGGCCGCCACAAGCCAGTTATCCCTATGGTAACTTTTCTGACACCTCTTGTTAAAAACTCTTTAAACCAAAAGGATCGATAGGCCGAGCTTTTGCTGTCCCTGTGTGTACTGAACACCGAGATCAAGTCAGCATTTGCCCTTTTGCTCTATGTGTGGTTTCTGTCCGCACTGAGCTGGCCTTGGGACACCTCCGTTATTATTTGAGAGATGTACCGCCCCAGTCAAACTCCCTACCTGGCAATGTCCTTGAATTGGATCATACCTGAGTAATTGGAGTTATACCAAATTTTCAAATCAAAAATACATAAATGCACCGTTTTATTAAAGAATTTGTTTGCGATTATATAACAAACTCGTGATACTTTGATCAAGAAGCTTGCATCAAAACCCAATACCATAAGATATAATAAATATATCCGTATAATGGCTAGGAAATGATACACGTTCCATTTAATCAAGTAAGTAAGGAAACAATAAGAGTAGTGGTATTTCATTGGCGATACCAAACCGAAGTCTAATATCTCCCACTTATTCTACACCTCTTATGTCTCCTTACACTGCCAGATTAGAGTCAAGCTCAAAAGGGTCTTCTTTCCCCGCTAATTATTCCAAGCCCGTTCCCTTGGCTGTGGTTTCGCTAGATAGTAGATAGGGACAGTAGGAATCTCGTTAATCCATTCATGCGCGTCACTAATTAGATGACGAGGCATTTGGCTACCTTAAGAGAGTCATAGTTACTCCCGCCGTTGACCCGCGCTTACTTGAATTTCTTCACTTTGACATTCAGAGCACTGGGCAGAAATCACATTGTGTCAACACCCGCTAGGGCCATCACAATGCTTTGTTTTAATTAGACAGTCGGATTCCCCAAGTCCGTGCCAGTTCTGAATTGATTGTTAATTGATAATCGTTATAATTAATAAGAACTAATTGGTTTAACCCAATTAGTATTCTTAAAAATTTTAGCAAGAAAGTTCCACAATTGGCTACGTAACTAAACTATCCGGGGAACAAGTGACCAACATAAATGCCAGACACTCTATTTACCCAGAACGAGCACATAAACCATGTTATTGTTTCCCAATCAAGCCCGACTATCTCAATCTTCAGAGCCAATCCTTATCCCGAAGTTACGGATCTAATTTGCCGACTTCCCTTACCTACATTATTCTATCGACTAGAGACTCTTCACCTTGGAGACCAGCTGCGGATATTGGTACGGCCTGTTGAGAAGTTTGCGTGTCCCCACCATAAATTTTCAAGGTCCGAGGAGAAAATATCGACACAACAGTATATGTCATGCTCTTCTAGCCCATCTACCATATCTCTCTGCGAAAGACTTCCATGGTAGTACGGCTATAAAACAGAAAAGAAAACTCTTCCGATATCTCTCGACGGCTTCTTTATGGTCGTTCCTGTTGCCAGGATGAGCACGAGGCCCATATTTAATAACAAACGGATACTCAACAGGTTACGGAATTGGAACCGTATTCCCTTTCGTTCAAAATTATTCAAGTATATTAATTAGCTTGATTTATATAATATAATTATATTTGTATGGCATTTGTGTTTTACTTGAAAATTTTCGGCTTTCGCCTTGAACTTAGGACCGACTAACTCGTGATCAACCACTGTTCACACGAAACCCTTCTCCACTTCAGTCCTCCAAGGTCTCATTCGATTATTTGCTACTACCACCAAGATCTGTACCAATGGCAGCTCCATGCAGGCTTACGCCAAACACTTCTACGCATACCATTGTACCTTCCTACTCACTAAAGTTTCAAAATTTATATCACAAGTAATATAAATCATCTACTTTAGCGGTAATGTATAGGTATACAACTTAAGCGCCATCCATTTTAAGGGCTAGTTGCTTCGGCAGGTGAGTTGTTACACACTCCTTAGCGGATTTCGACTTCCATGATCACCGTCCTGCTGTTTTAAGCAACCAACGCCTTTCATGGTATCTGCATGAGTTGTTAATTTGGGCACCGTAACATTACGTTTGGTTCATCCCACAGCGCCAGTTCTGCTTACCAAAAGTGGCCCACTGGGCACATTATATCATAACCTTGAACTTCATATCAAGAAAGTTAAGGTTCTTACCCATTTAAAGTTTGAGAATAGGTTAAGATCGTTTCGACCCTAAGGCCTCTAATCATTCGCTTTACCAGATAAGATTATTTTATATAACATTAAAATGCACCAGCTATCCTGAGGGAAACTTCGGAAGGAACCAGCTACTAGATGGTTCGATTGGTCTTTCGCCCCTATACTCAATTCTGACAATCGATTTGCACGTCAGAACTGTTTCGGTCTTCCATCAGGGTTTCCCCTGACTTCAACCTGATCAAGTATAGTTCACCATCTTTCGGGTCACAGCATATATGCTCAAGGTACGTTCCAGTTAGAGGCATAAATAATATAAATATCATTATACATAACTATATAGAACGCCCCGGGATTGTGTTAATTAGCTATAAATAGTTAAAAAACTAATCCCATTATTAGTCAAGTTAATTACGCTATTAGGTTTATATCCCAATAACTTGCACATATGTTAGACTCCTTGGTCCGTGTTTCAAGACGGGTCCCGAAGGTATCCTGAATCTTTCGCATTGTTAATCATACAAGTGCATATAATAAACACAAAAATCAATGATAATTATGCCATTATATAATTCCGAAAAATTAACGCACTGTATTCATATAAATCTATCAGCACTTTATCAAATTAATAACATTTATTCTGTGTTAAAATGCAAGCAAATTAATTTGAATAAACTATAAGTTATATTTTATGATAAATTTTGTATGCTAATAGATTACAATGTCCTTATATGGAAAAAATGCACACTATTATCATAATATTGTTTAAATATTACAATTTTAATGATGAATTTTCCATAACGGATATTCAGGTTCATCGGGCTTAACCTCTAAGCAGTTTCACGTACTGTTTAACTCTCTATTCAGAGTTCTTTTCAACTTTCCCTCACGGTACTTGTTTACTATCGGTCTCATGGTTATATTTAGTTTTAGATGGAGTTTACCACCCACTTAGTGCTGCACTATCAAGCAACACGACTCTTTGGAAACATCATCTAGTAATCATTAACGTTATACGGGCCTGGCACCCTCTATGGGTAAATGGCCTCATTTAAGAAGGACTTAAATCGTTAATTTCTCATACTAGAATATTGACGCTCCATACACTGCATCTCACATTTGCCATATAGACAAAGTGACTTAGTGCTGAACTGATTTCTTTTCGCTCGCCGCTACTAAGAAAATCCTGGTTAGTTTCTTTTCCTCCCCTAATTAATATGCTTAAATTCAGGGGGTAGTCCCATATGAGTTGAGGTTGTGTATAACTTTTTTTGCAATTAATTCTTTATATATAATGATAAAACATTTTATTAAATTCGTTATATATTTTATATATTTGTATGGCATTTGTTTGGTCTAACGAATCAACGAAGAATAATAATATTGTCAACGGCTTTCTATTTACTAATCTTTAATAAGAGACAATTCTAGATAAATTTTTTATGCTAGACATTTCTCAGTATTATTTGATTGAAAAAGAAAATATTTCTCTTCGTTTTTCACATTCAAATTATTTACTAATGTGAGATAATGTTTTTCATATATTTGTTAATATTATGAATAATATAATAATTAAATTATTATTATCCAATAATATACCATATGCTTATAAAATTTCATTATAAAATTTATATAAACAACTTAATTAGCATAGTCTTACAACCCTCAACCATATGTAGTCCAAGCAGCACTATAAAATTAATTAAAGTACATAACAGCATGGACTGCGATATGCGTTCAAAATGTCGATGTTCATGTGTCCTGCAGTTCACACGATGACGCACAGTTTGCTGCGTTCTTCATCGACCCATGAGCCGAGTGATCCACCGCTTAGAGTTTTATATATTGGTTTGGTAATTTTGT
>NW_023665458.1:0-12500 GCF_014743375.2 Drosophila subpulchrella | reverse complement strand
TAACGATCTAAGGAACCATAACTGATATAATGAGCCTTTTGCGGTTTCACTTTTAATTCGTGTGTACTTAGACATGCATGGCTTAATCTTTGAGACAAGCATATAACTACTGGCAGGATCAACCAGAATAATGTTTTTATTCATATTTCATTCATATTTTTGAATAGAAATTAGCAATATAAATTTTATAGATTGTTTTCTATCGAATACGGCCATTTTTATATAGCATTCGTATACGTTTGTTGTTTTCACAATATATACTTGTTCCGCCACTAATAATAACAAGTTTTTTAATTATTGATGTTAAAAACACAATATTTTTTTTCGTAATACGTAATAATTTTCTTTATATTTGCATATTTCATTCTAAAATATCTTTTTTGTTCGACATACGTCATTATTGTATCCACACATGTACAATTTTTGTTTAACCAATATAAAATATTGAATTAAATCATTTGTATTTTGATGATAAATTTAAAATTTATCTGTATATATTCATATAAGACTCTTTGGTAATATATAATATAAAACCGAGCGCATATATGATATGTACGTTAGAAAAAATAATATATATATATATTATTTTCTTTTAATATAGGGACACCTCTTTTAATTTATCCCCGCAGGGAATTATCACATAACTCAGTATGTGATAATGGCAGACCAATATACATATATATCAAGATTATCAATACAAAATATATATCATTATTAGCCTGCCTCAATTGTAATTATTTATTTGGATTAACGATAAAGTTCGGAAACAATTTGTTATTCTATGTATAATAGAAACCTTGGCCTTTGTTTCAACATTATTATCTTTGGGCTTAAAATATTAACCGTGGAGCCAAGTCTCATATTCATAAATGAATAAAGAAACAAATTTGACGGATTAATATCTTCTCTACCGACAGACAGTATTTTGTCACGTCAATAGTAGATGGCCGGCCCATTGACCATCCTATAGTAGTTTTTGGACCCAATATCTTTAATTCGGGTATTTTCAATTGTCTTTGCCAATCAACCGTTTGGTACTCTCTCATATAATAAGAGAATACACATATAATTCCATTATATGGATATATCTTCATTATTTTATTTGCTACATCACCCTATAATAGTTTTTGAACCCGTCAACTTCAATTCGGGTATTTTCAATTGTCTTTGCCAACCATTTATATGGTATTCTCTATTATAATAAGAGAATACTAGTGTATATCCATTATATGGATATATCATCTTCATATTATTTGCTACACCACCCTATAGTAGTTTTTGAACCCATCATCTGCAATTCGGGTATTTTCAATTGTCTTTGCCAACCAACTATACGGTATTCTCTCTTATAATAAGAGAATACAAGTATATTTTCATTATATGGATATAATGCCATTTATTTTTCAATATCCATATAATTCATTTAGTTTTGTATGTACAAAACAAGTTTTCTTTATAGTATTGACAAAATCATATGTTTACGCATAACATAAGTTTTGACCAATACGAGGAGGGGCCCGCCAACGACCACCTCCCTATAGTAGTTTTTTACCCCACGCACTACTGCGTGCCTGTTTACAGTACTAGTGCCAGCTATCACTAGGTTTATATATCATGTTTCAGTGATATATGGGTAAATTCTACCATTTATTCTTATGTATATGGCATTTCTATGCCATATTTATACAATCCATTCATATCTTAATGTATATTTATTATATTATACATTATTATGCCTTATAGGTATTATACCTATAAGCCATATCCATACGATTCATTCACTAGTGCCGCCCCTCACTAGGTTTATAATTTTATATCATTGATATACAATTTATTTCTATATATATGGCATTTATATGCCATATCCATACAATGCATTCACATTTCAATGTATATTTACTTGTTATACATTATTATGCCTTATAGGTATTATACCTATAAGCCATATCCATACGATTCACTTATATAAATATATGTATATTTTTCTATACATAATTTTTTTTTACTTTTGTATGGATTTCTATGCATATCCATAGTTTATATGGATATGCTTGGCGTTCTATATAGTATTGACAAATTCATATGCATAACATAAGTTTTGACCAATACGAGGAGGGGCCCGCCAACGACCACCTCCCTATAGTAGTTTTTTACCCACGCACTATTGCGTGCCTGTTTACAGTACTAGTGCCAGCTATCACTAGGTTTATATATCGTGTTTCAGTGATATATGGGTAAATTCTACCATTTATTCTTATGTATATGGCATTTCTATGCCATATTTATACAATCCATTCATATCTTAATGTATATTTATTATATTATACATTATTATGCCTTATAGGTATTATACCTATAAGCCATATCCATACGATTCATTCACTAGTGCCGCCCCTCACTAGGTTTATAATTGTTATATCATTGATATACAATTTATTTCTATATATATGGCATTTATATGCCATATCCATACAATGCATTCACATTTCAATGTATATTTACTTGTTATACATTATTATGCCTTATAGGTATTATACCTATAAGCCATATCCATACGATTCACTTATATAAATATATGTATATTTTTCTATACATAATTTTTTTTTACTTTTGTATGGATTTCTATGCATATCCATAGTTTATATGGATAGCTTGGCGTTTCTATATAGTATTGACAAATTCTATGCATAACATAAGTTTTGACCAATACGAGGAGGGGCCCGCCAACGACCACCTCCTATAGTAGTTTTTTACCCACGCACTATTGACGTGCCTGTTTACAGTACTAGTGCCAGCTATCACTAGGTTTATATATCGTGTTTCAGTGATATATGGGTAAATTCTACCATTTATTCTTATGTATATGGCATTTCTATGCCATATTTATACAATCCATTCATATCTTAATGTATATTTATTATATTATACATTATTATGCCTTATAGGTATTATACCTATAAGCCATATCCATACGATTCATTCACTAGTGCCGCCCCTCACTAGGTTTATAATTGTTATATCATTGATATACCAATTTATTTCTATATATATGGCATTTATATGCCATATCCATACAATGCATTCACATTTCAATGTATATTTACTTGTTATACATTATTATGCCTTATAGGTATTATACCTATAAGCCATATCCATAACGATTCACTTATATAAATATATGTATATTTTTCTATACATAATTTTTTTTACTTTTGTATGGATTTTCTATGCATATCCATAGTTTATATGGATATGCTTGGCGTTCTATATAGTATTGACAAATTCATATGCATAACATAAGTTTTGACCAATACGAGGAGGGGCCCGCCAACGACCACCTCCCTATAGTAGTTTTTTACCCCACGCACTATTAGCGTGCCTGTTTACAGTACTAGTGCCAGCTATCACTAGGTTTATATATCGTGTTTCAGTGATATATGGGTAAATTCTAACCATTTATTCTTATGTATATGGCATTTCTATGCCATATTTATACAATCCATTCATATCTTAAATGTATATTATTATATTGATACATTATTATGCCTTATAGGTATTATACCTATAAGCCATATCCATACGATTCATTCACTAGTGCCGCCCCTCACTAGGTTTATAATTGTTATATCTTGATATACAATTTATTTCTATATATATGGCATTTATATGCCATATCCATACAATGCATTCACATTCAATGTATATTTACTTGTTATACATTATTATGCCTTATAGGTATTATACCTATAAGCCATATCCATACGATTCACTTATATAAATATATGTATATTTTTCTATACATAATTTTTTTACTTTTGTATGGATTTCTATGCATATCATAGTTTAATATGGATATGCTTGGCGTTCTAATATAGTATTGAACAAATTCATATGCATACATAGTTTTGACCAATACGAGGGAGGGGCCCGCCAACGACCACCTCCCTATAGTAGTTTTTTACCACCACGCACTATTGCGTGCATGTTTACAGTACTAGTGCCAGCTATCAATTGGTTATATATCGTGTTTCAGTGATATATGGGTAAATTCTACCATTTATTCTTATGTATATGGCATTTCTATGCCATATTTATATAATTCATTCATATCTTAATTTATATTTATTATATTATACATTATTATGCCTTATAGGTATTATACCTATAAGCCATATCCATACGATTCATATACTAGTGCAGCCCCTCACTAGGTTTATATATCTCATTTTAATTATATATTGGTAAATTCTATTATTTATTCTTGTGTATATGGCACTTATATGCCGCCATATCTATAAAAATGCATTTATATTTCAATGTATATTTTCTATATTATACATTATTATGCCTTAAAAAGTTATTATACCTACCATAAGGCGATATCCATACGATTCATTTATATAAAAGATATATGTATAATTTTCTATACATAATTTTTTTTATGAATATATGGGTTTCCTAAGCATATCCATATAATACATTTAGTTTTATATGGATTAGATTGGTCTTCTTTATTGTATTGCCAAACTCATATTGATAAAATAAGTTTTGAACAATAAGAGGATCAGCCGCCAACCAACCAACCACTGCTACCATTGGAGGAACATATACTTACTTTTTATATGTCCTCTTACTTGAATGGTCCTCTCTTTACTTGAAAATTTCATTACCATAGGAATCTATTTATACATGGAATATGATTTCCACTACTTTTTCGCGTCACTAATAATTAATATGACGATACAGACTTGCTACCATAACATAAGTCTTGAACAATAATAGGAGCAGCCGCCAACCAACCACCAACCAACCAACCACTGCTACCATTGATAGTAATTTTATATGTCCTCTTTAGTTGAATTTCAATACCATAGGAATATTTATACATGGAATATGTTTTGCCACTACTTTTTCGCGTCACTAATAATATGACGATACAGTCTTGCTACCATAACATAAGTTTTGAACAATAAGAGGAGCAGACACACCAACCAACCAACCGCGCTGCTACCATTATATATACTTATATTTATATAAGTCCTCTTTACTTGAATGGCCTCTTTACTTGAATTTCAATACCATAGGAATATTTATTTATACATGGAATATGTTTTGCCACTACTTTTTCGCGTCACTAATAATATGACGATATAGACTTGCTACCATAACATAAGTTTTGAACAATAAGAGGAGCAGACACCAACCAACCAACCGCTGCTACCATTGAATGAACCATATATACAAACTTTTATATATGTCCTCTTTACTTGAATTTTAATACCATAGGAATATTTATACATGGAATATGTTTGCCACTTTATCATCGCGTCACTAATAAGATGACGATACATTTTGTTTGTTCAATATTTACTTATATATTGATGTTTCCAATTTAGGTCTTTTATATTTCTTCTTCCCTACCTTACACACCACAAACAAAGTGGCGTGCGATGCTGCAAGCAAGCATAATGATTATGCCCGCTTGCAACATCTTTATTATCGAATCATCAAGCAAAGGATAAGCTTCAGTGGATCGCAGTATGGCAGCTGCTCAACCACTTACAACACCTTGCCTGTTACAAAAGTCGTTTACAATTGATTCTAGGCTTTGTCATTGTATTAAATAATGCTTTTATATGTAACTAGCGCGGCATCAGGTGATCAAAGATCCTCCCAATTTACTATGTTACAAATTACATTGGCATCACATCCATTGTCGTTTATAAAGTAAATTATAAACTTTAAATGGTTTAGAAGCCATACAATGCAAATTGCCCCTTATTTATCATTGCAGTCCAGCACGGATACGACCTTAGAGGCGTTCAGGCATAATCCAACGGACGTAGCGTCATACCACTGTTCGCTCGAACAAGTATTGTGCCATTGGTCCGTACCTGCGGTTCCTCTCGTACTACGCAGGAATGCTGTCGCAACAACGTTTTGTCATTAGTAGGGTAAAACTAACCTGTCTCACGACGGTCTAAACCCAGCTCACGTTCCCTTGCATGGGTGAACAATCCAACGCTTGGTGAATTTTGCTTCACAATGATAGGAAGAGCCGACATCGAAGGATCAAAAAGCGACGTCGCTATGAACGCTTGGCCGCCACAAGCCAGTTATCCCTATGGTAACTTTTCTGACACCTCTTGTTAAAAACTCTTTAAACCAAAAGGATCGATAGGCCGAGCTTTTGCTGTCCCTGTGTGTACTGAACACCGAGATCAAGTCAGCATTTGCCCTTTTGCTCTATGTGTGGTTTCTGTCCGCACTGAGCTGGCCTTGGGACACCTCCGTTATTATTTGAGAGATGTACCGCCCCAGTCAAACTCCCTACCTGGCAATGTCCTTGAATTGGATCATACCTGAGTAATTGGAGTTATACCAAATTTTCAAATCAAAAATACATAAATGCACCGTTTTATTAAAGAATTTGTTTGCGATTATATAACAAACTCGTGATACTTTGATCAAGAAGCTTGCATCAAAACCCAATACCATAAGATATAATAAATATATCCGTATAATGGCTAGGAAATGATACACGTTCCATTTAATCAAGTAAGTAAGGAAACAATAAGAGTAGTGGTATTTCATTGGCGATACCAAACCGAAGTCTAATATCTCCCACTTATTCTACACCTCTTATGTCTCCTTACACTGCCAGATTAGAGTCAAGCTCAAAAGGGTCTTCTTTCCCCGCTAATTATTCCAAGCCCGTTCCCTTGGCTGTGGTTTCGCTAGATAGTAGATAGGGACAGTAGGAATCTCGTTAATCCATTCATGCGCGTCACTAATTAGATGACGAGGCATTTGGCTACCTTAAGAGAGTCATAGTTACTCCCGCCGTTGACCCGCGCTTACTTGAATTTCTTCACTTTGACATTCAGAGCACTGGGCAGAAATCACATTGTGTCAACACCCGCTAGGGCCATCACAATGCTTTGTTTTAATTAGACAGTCGGATTCCCCAAGTCCGTGCCAGTTCTGAATTGATTGTTAATTGATAATCGTTATAATTAATAAGAACTAATTGGTTTAACCCAATTAGTATTCTTAAAAATTTTAGCAAGAAAGTTCCACAATTGGCTACGTAACTAAACTATCCGGGGAACAAGTGACCAACATAAATGCCAGACACTCTATTTACCCAGAACGAGCACATAAACCATGTTATTGTTTCCCAATCAAGCCCGACTATCTCAATCTTCAGAGCCAATCCTTATCCCGAAGTTACGGATCTAATTTGCCGACTTCCCTTACCTACATTATTCTATCGACTAGAGACTCTTCACCTTGGAGACCAGCTGCGGATATTGGTACGGCCTGTTGAGAAGTTTGCGTGTCCCCACCATAAATTTTCAAGGTCCGAGGAGAAAATATCGACACAACAGTATATGTCATGCTCTTCTAGCCCATCTACCATATCTCTCTGCGAAAGACTTCCATGGTAGTACGGCTATAAAACAGAAAAGAAAACTCTTCCGATATCTCTCGACGGCTTCTTTATGGTCGTTCCTGTTGCCAGGATGAGCACGAGGCCCATATTTAATAACAAACGGATACTCAACAGGTTACGGAATTGGAACCGTATTCCCTTTCGTTCAAAATTATTCAAGTATATTAATTAGCTTGATTTATATAATATAATTATATTTGTATGGCATTTGTGTTTTACTTGAAAATTTTCGGCTTTCGCCTTGAACTTAGGACCGACTAACTCGTGATCAACCACTGTTCACACGAAACCCTTCTCCACTTCAGTCCTCCAAGGTCTCATTCGATTATTTGCTACTACCACCAAGATCTGTACCAATGGCAGCTCCATGCAGGCTTACGCCAAACACTTCTACGCATACCATTGTACCTTCCTACTCACTAAAGTTTCAAAATTTATATCACAAGTAATATAAATCATCTACTTTAGCGGTAATGTATAGGTATACAACTTAAGCGCCATCCATTTTAAGGGCTAGTTGCTTCGGCAGGTGAGTTGTTACACACTCCTTAGCGGATTTCGACTTCCATGATCACCGTCCTGCTGTTTTAAGCAACCAACGCCTTTCATGGTATCTGCATGAGTTGTTAATTTGGGCACCGTAACATTACGTTTGGTTCATCCCACAGCGCCAGTTCTGCTTACCAAAAGTGGCCCACTGGGCACATTATATCATAACCTTGAACTTCATATCAAGAAAGTTAAGGTTCTTACCCATTTAAAGTTTGAGAATAGGTTAAGATCGTTTCGACCCTAAGGCCTCTAATCATTCGCTTTACCAGATAAGATTATTTTATATAACATTAAAATGCACCAGCTATCCTGAGGGAAACTTCGGAAGGAACCAGCTACTAGATGGTTCGATTGGTCTTTCGCCCCTATACTCAATTCTGACAATCGATTTGCACGTCAGAACTGTTTCGGTCTTCCATCAGGGTTTCCCCTGACTTCAACCTGATCAAGTATAGTTCACCATCTTTCGGGTCACAGCATATATGCTCAAGGTACGTTCCAGTTAGAGGCATAAATAATATAAATATCATTATACATAACTATATAGAACGCCCCGGGATTGTGTTAATTAGCTATAAATAGTTAAAAAACTAATCCCATTATTAGTCAAGTTAATTACGCTATTAGGTTTATATCCCAATAACTTGCACATATGTTAGACTCCTTGGTCCGTGTTTCAAGACGGGTCCCGAAGGTATCCTGAATCTTTCGCATTGTTAATCATACAAGTGCATATAATAAACACAAAAATCAATGATAATTATGCCATTATATAATTCCGAAAAATTAACGCACTGTATTCATATAAATCTATCAGCACTTTATCAAATTAATAACATTTATTCTGTGTTAAAATGCAAGCAAATTAATTTGAATAAACTATAAGTTATATTTTATGATAAATTTTGTATGCTAATAGATTACAATGTCCTTATATGGAAAAAATGCACACTATTATCATAATATTGTTTAAATATTACAATTTTAATGATGAATTTTCCATAACGGATATTCAGGTTCATCGGGCTTAACCTCTAAGCAGTTTCACGTACTGTTTAACTCTCTATTCAGAGTTCTTTTCAACTTTCCCTCACGGTACTTGTTTACTATCGGTCTCATGGTTATATTTAGTTTTAGATGGAGTTTACCACCCACTTAGTGCTGCACTATCAAGCAACACGACTCTTTGGAAACATCATCTAGTAATCATTAACGTTATACGGGCCTGGCACCCTCTATGGGTAAATGGCCTCATTTAAGAAGGACTTAAATCGTTAATTTCTCATACTAGAATATTGACGCTCCATACACTGCATCTCACATTTGCCATATAGACAAAGTGACTTAGTGCTGAACTGATTTCTTTTCGCTCGCCGCTACTAAGAAAATCCTGGTTAGTTTCTTTTCCTCCCCTAATTAATATGCTTAAATTCAGGGGGTAGTCCCATATGAGTTGAGGTTGTGTATAACTTTTTTTGCAATTAATTCTTTATATATAATGATAAAACATTTTATTAAATTCGTTATATATTTTATATATTTGTATGGCATTTGTTTGGTCTAACGAATCAACGAAGAATAATAATATTGTCAACGGCTTTCTATTTACTAATCTTTAATAAGAGACAATTCTAGATAAATTTTTTATGCTAGACATTTCTCAGTATTATTTGATTGAAAAAGAAAATATTTCTCTTCGTTTTTCACATTCAAATTATTTACTAATGTGAGATAATGTTTTTCATATATTTGTTAATATTATGAATAATATAATAATTAAATTATTATTATCCAATAATATACCATATGCTTATAAAATTTCATTATAAAATTTATATAAACAACTTAATTAGCATAGTCTTACAACCCTCAACCATATGTAGTCCAAGCAGCACTATAAAATTAATTAAAGTACATAACAGCATGGACTGCGATATGCGTTCAAAATGTCGATGTTCATGTGTCCTGCAGTTCACACGATGACGCACAGTTTGCTGCGTTCTTCATCGACCCATGAGCCGAGTGATCCACCGCTTAGAGTTTTATATATTGGTTTGGTAATTTTGTCATATATGTTTTTATTGAAAGAAATTAAAAATACACCATTTTACTGGCATATATCAATTCCTTCAATAAATTGATTTTTATACCTAAAACGAATGCTGCGAAATGTCTTAGTTTCATATAACCAATAATATATCAAGTATTTTTTAAATGGCATTTACGGTATTAATACTTTTTTTTAGCGATATATATTGAAATTTATATAAAACATTAACCTGTAATAATCAGGTACAACATTGTACATTTTAGGTTGTTGCATTATCCAATGTATGCGCATAACTGAGATGAACAATACATATCGCAACGCGTGTATATTATGGTCCATATACACACAGTGTTTTATTAATTAATTGCATTTAATATACAATATAATAATAATATTAAATAAATTTAATAATTTCGATTTGCTTGTTCGAATTTGTTATTTGTTTGCTTTTGCTTATTTATTTATCTCTTATTTAATGCAATAATATATTTATTATTACAATTATTATTTCGATTTGCTTGTTCGAAATTTTATATTTGATCTATAAAAGATCATATTTTTGGCAATTTATATTTTATTTGTATTACTATAATATATTATATTATTATAATAAAAACAAATTTTTTTATTAACGGTAAGGATATTAAACAATAATGATCCTTCCGCAGGTTCACCTACGGAAACCTTGTTACGACTTTTACTTCCTCTAAATAATCAAGTTCGGTCAACTTTTGCGAAACAACCGTAACACACAAGGCGTCACAGTGATCACGTCCGGAGACCTCACTAAATATTCAATCGGTAGTAGCGACGGGCGGTGTGTACAAAGGGCAGGGACGTAATCAATGCGAGTTAATGACTCACACTTACTGGGAATTCCAAGTTCATGTGAACAGTTTCAGTTCACAATCCCAAGCATGAAAGTGGTTCAGCGGTTTACCCGGACCTCTCGGTCTAGGAAATACACGTTGATACTTTCATTGTAGCGCGCGTGCAGCCCAGGACATCTAAGGGCATCACAGACCTGTTATTGCTCAATCTCATTATTGCTAGACGCAATTTGTCCATTTAAGAAGCTAGTGTCCTTATAATGGGACAAACCAACAGGTACGGCTCCACTTATATAAACACATTCAAACACAATAAACATTTTACTGCCACCATGAATGAAGGCTATATAAGCTTCAACACCATAATCCTGAAGATATCTATTTAATATATTTGAGTCTCGTTCGTTATCGGAATTAACCAGACAAATCACTCCACGAACTAAGAACGGCCATGCACCACCACCCATAGATTCGAGAAAGAGCTATCAATCTGTCTTACACACTTATGTTCGGACCTGGTAAGTTTTCCCGTGTTGAGTCAAATTAAGCCGCAGGCTCCACTCCTGGTGGTGCCCTTCCGTCAATTCCTTTAAGTTTCAGCTTTGCAACCATACTTCCCCCGGAGCCCAAAAGCTTTGGTTTCCCGGGAAGCGACTGAGAGAGCCATAAAAGTAGCTACACCCAATTGCTAGCTGGCATCGTTTATGGTTAGAACTAGGGCGGTATCTGATCGCCTTCGAACCTCTAACTTTCGTTCTTGATTAATGAAAACATCTTTGGCAAATGCTTTCGCTTAAGTTAGTCTTACGACGGTCCAAGAATTTCACCTCTCGCGTCGTAATACTAATGCCCCCAAACTGCTTCTATTAATCATTACCTCTTGATCTGAAAACCAATGAAAGCAGAACAGAGGTCTTATTTCATTATCCCATGCACAGAATATTCAGGCATTGAAGCCTGCTTTAAGCACTCTAATTTGTTCAAAGTAATTGTACCGGCCCACAATAACACTCGTTTAAGAGCACTAATGCAGGTTTTTAAATAAGGCAGGAAACAATGAAAAAATACAAGTATCTGAAGCAACATGTAAGACAACTCCACCGGTAATACGCTATTCCATTACATATAGTATTGGTATAGTAATTACTAACCATCAATTGTTATAGTTGATACTACCCGTATTCGGTACAAGCAACATATGTTCAACCAAATACGAACGTTTTTTAACCGCAACAAGCTCTTATAATAATACGCTATATGGAGCGTGTGTATTACATGCGCGGCTGCTAGGCACCAGACTATGCCCTCATTCATATTGGTCACTTGTACAAGGATTTAATAGTAATGTACTCATTCATTCAATTACTAGGGCCTCGGATATGAGTCCTGTATTAGGTTATTATTTATGTCACATACCTCCCCGATAGCTGGGAGTGGGTAATTTACTGCGCCTTTGCTGGAGCCTTCCATATGATGTGGTAGCCGTATTTTTACTCAGGGCTCCCTCTCCAATTGTCTTTGATATCGAATTCCATTTCTGATTACCCGTATTATCCCGTATGCTATACCATGGTATGCTCCTATAGATACTACCAATCAAAAATGTGATAGG